>NW_012287211.1:0-19999 GCF_000151885.1 Dipodomys ordii
GTGTACCCTGCTGTGTCCCACTGTGTCCCCCGCTGTGTCACTGCTGTGTCCCGCTGTGTCCCGCTTTGTCCCGCTGTGTACCCTGCAGTGACCAGCTGGGTCCCCCGATGTGTCCCTGCTGTGTCCTTTGTGTCCCGCTGTGTCCTTGCTGTGTCCCCATTTGTGTCCCGCTGTGTCATCGCTGGGTCCCCCGCTGTGTCTCACTGTGTCCCCATGTGTCACGCTGTGTCCTCGCTGGGTCCCCCGGTGTGTTCCCGATCTGTCCCTGCTGTGTTCCACTCTCTCCCGCTGTGTGCGGCTCTGTGTCCCCTGCTGTGTCCCCCGCTGTGTCCAGCTGTATCCTGGTGTGTCCCGCTTTGTCCCCCGCTGTGTCCCGCTGTTTCCCACTGTGCCCCTGCTGTGTCCCCGCTGTGTCCCGCTGTGTACCCCGCTGTGTCCCACTGTGTCCCGCTGTGTGCCGCCTTTGTTCCCCTCTGTGTCCTGCTGTGTCCCCTGCTGTGTCCCAACTGTGTCCCGCTGTGTCCCCGCTGTGTCCCGCTTTGTCCCCCTGTGTCCTGCTGTGTCCAGCGCTGTGTCCCGCTGTGTCCCCGCTCTGTCCCCGCTGTGTCCCGCTGTGTCCCTGCTGTGTCCTCACTGTGTAACCGCAAAGTCCCTCTGTGTCCCCGCATTGTCCCACTGTGTCCCCCGCTGTATCCCCACTGTTTACCGCTGTGTCCTCGCTGTGTCCCCCGCTGTGTCTCGCTGTGTCCCCATTTGTGTCCCCCACTGTGTCCCGCTGTGTCCCCCGCTGTGTCCTGCTGTGTCCCGCTGTGTCCCCACTGTCCGCCGGTTTTTCACCACTGTCCCCTGCTGTATCCCACGCTGTGTCCTGCTGTGTCCTCGCTGTGTCTCACTGTGTCCCTGCTATGTCTCCGCTGTGTCCCGCTGTGTCCCTGGTGTGTCCTCGCTGTGTAACCGCTCAGTCCCTCTGTGTCCCCGCTGTGTCCTCCTGTGTCCCGCTGTGTCCTCGCTGTGTCCTTCTGTATCCCCTATGTCCCCCGCTGTGTCCCCCACTATTTCCCCGCTGTGACCCGCTGTGTCCATGCTGTGTCCCCCGCTGTGTCCCGCTGTGTCCCGCTGTGTCCCGCTGTGTGCCTGCTATCCCCCGGTGTGTCCCCCGCTGTGTCCCGCTGTGTCCTGCTGTTTCCCCGCTGTGGCCCGCTGTGGCCCGCTGTGTCCCCGCTGTGTCCCCGCTGTGTCATGATGTGTACCGCTGTGTCTGCCTCTGTGTACCCCCTGTGTCCTGTTGTGTCCCAGGCTGTGTCCTGCTGTGTCCTCGCTGTGTCCCCCGCTGTTTCCCGCTGTTTCCCCCGCTCTCACCCGCTGTGTCCCCAGCTGTGTCTGGTTGTGTCCCGCTGTGTTCCAGTGTCCCCCGCTGAGTCCCGCTGTGTCCCCGGTTGTTTACCGCTGTGTTCCGCACTGTGTCCCCCGCTGTGTCCCCGATGTTTCCCGCTGTGTTTCTGGTGTGTCCTCGCTGTGTAACTGCTTTGTCCCTCTGTGTCCCCGCTGTGTCCCACTGTGTCCAGCAGTGTCCCCCTATTTCCCCTCTGTGTCCTCGCTGTATCCCCTGCTGTGTCCCACTGTGTCCCCTGCTGTGTCCCCGCTGTGTCCCCGCTGTGTCCTAGCTGTGTCCCGCTGTGGCCCCGTTGTTCCCCGGTTTGTCCCCACTGTCCCCCGCTGTGTCCCTCGCTGTGTACCTCTGTGTCCCGCTCTGTCCTCGCTTTGTCCCTGCTATGTCCCGCTGTGTCCCTGCTGTGTCCGTGCTGTGTTCCACTCTCTCCAGCTGTGTGCAGCTCTGTGTCCTCCGCTGTGTTCCCCGCTGTGTCCCGCTGTGTCCCGATGTGTCCCGTTTGTCCCCCGCTGTGTCCCGCTGTTTCCCACTGTGCCCCTGCTGTGTCCCCGCTGTGTCCCGCTGTGTACCCTGCAGTGTCCTGCTGTGTCCCCCGATGTGTCCCGCTGTGTCCCGCTGTGTCCACACTGTGTCCCGCTGTGTCCCCGCTGTGTCCCCTGCTGGGTGGCGCTGTGTCCCCGGCTGTGTCCCTTGCTGTGTCCCGCTCTTTCCCGCTATGTCCCACTGTGTCCTTGCTGTGTCCCCATTTGTGTCCCGCTGTGTCCTGGCTGGGTCCCCCGCTGTGTCCCGCTGTGTTCCCATGTGTCACGCTGTGTCCTCGCTGGGTCCCCTGCTGTGTCCCCGCTCTGTCCACGCTGTCCGCCGGTGTGTCACCGCTGTCCCCCGTTGTATCCCACGCTGTGTCCCGCTGTGTCCTCGCTGTGTCTCACTGTGTCCCTGCTGTGTCTCCGCTGTGTCCCGCTGTGTCCCTGGTGTGTCCTCGCTGTGTAACCGCTGAGTCCCTCTGTGTCCCCGCTGTGTTCCTCTGTGTCGCTGCTGTGTCCCCGCTGTGTCCCCGCTGTGTCCTCTTGTGTCCCGCTGTGTCCTCGCTGTGTCCTTCTGTACCCCGCTGTGTCCCCCGCTGTGTCCCCCACTATTTCCCCGCTGTGACCCGCTTTGTCCATGCTATGTCCCCCGCTGTGTCCCGCTGTGTCTCGCTGTGTGTCCTGCTGTGTTCCCCGCTGTGTCCTGCTGTGTCCCGCTGTGTCCCGCTGTGTGCCTGCTATCCCCCGGTGTGTCCCCCGCTGTGTCCCGCTGTGTCCTGCTGTGGCCCCGCTGTGGCCCGCTGTGGCCTGCTGTGTCCCCGCTTTGTCCCCGCTGTGTCCCAAAGTGTACCGCTGTGTCTGCCACTGTGTACCCCGCTGTGTCCTACTGTGTCCCCCGCTGTGTCCTGCTGTTTCCTCGCTGTTTCCCCCGCTGTTTCCTGCTGTTTCCGCCTCTGTGTCACAGCAAAGTGTCCCCAGCTGTGTCCGGCTGTGTCTCGCTGTGTTCCCCTTTGTCCCCCGCTGTGTCCCGCTGTGTTCTTTGCTGTGTCCCCCGCTGAGTCCCGCTGTGTCCCCCACTGTGGCCTCGCTGTGTCCCCGCTGTGTCCCTCTGTGTCCCTGGTGTGTCCTCGCTGTGTAACTGCTCTGTTTCTCTGTCCCCGCTGTGTCCCACTGTGTCCCGCAGTCTCCCCCTATGTCCCCTCTGTGTCCTCGCTGTATCCCCTGCTGTGTCCCACTGTGTCCCCTGCTGTGTCCCCGCTGTGTCCGCGCTGTGTCCTAGCTGTGTCCCGCTGTGGCCCCGTTGTTCCCCGGTTTGCCCCACTGTCCCCCGCTGTGTCCCTCGCTGTGTACCTCTGTGTCTCGCACTGTCCTCGCTTTGTTCCTCGATGTCCCGCTGTGGCCCCGCTGTGTCTCTGCTGTGTTCCACTCTCTCCCGCTGTGTGCAGCTCTGTGTCCCCCCCTGTGTCCATCGCTGTGTCCCCCTGTATCCCAGTTTGTCCCGCATTGTCCCCCGCTGTGTCCCACTGTTTCCCACTGTGCCCCTGCAGTGACCCTGCTGTGTCCCGCTGTGTACCCTGCTGTGTCACACTGTGTCGCGCTGTGTGCCCCCTTTGTTCCCCTCTGTGTCCTGCTGTGTCCCGCTGTGTCCCGCTGTGTACCCTGCAGTGTCCTGCTGTGTCCCCCGATGTGTCCCGCTGTGTCCTGCTGTGTCCCCACTGTGTCCCGCTGTGTCCCCGCTGTGTCCCCTGCTGTGTCCCGCTGTGTGCCCGGCTGTGTCCCTCGCTGTGTCCCGCTCTTTCCCGCTGTGTCCCCTGCTGTGTCCCCGCTGTGTCCCACTGTGTCCCGCTGTGTACCCTGCAGTGTCCTGCTGTGTCCCCCAATGTGTCCCGCTGTGTCCCCGCTGTGTCCCCTACTGTATCCCGATGTGTCCCCGGCTGTGTCCCCCGCTGTGTCCCGCTCTTTCCCGCTGTGTCCCCTGCTGTGTCCCCGCTGTGTCCCACTGTGTCCCGCTGTGTCCCGCTGTGTACCCTGCAGTGTCCTGCTGTGTCCCCCAATGTGTCCCGCTGTGTCCCCGCTGTGTCCCCTACTGTGTCCCGCTGTGTCCCCGGCTGTGTCCCCCGCTGTGTCCCGCTCTTTCCCGCTGTGTCCCCTGCTGTGTCCCCGCTGTGTCCCACTGTGTCCGGCTGTGTCCCCGCTGTGTCCCCTGCTGTGTCCAGCTGTGTCCCCGTCTGTGTCCCGCTCTTTCCCGCTGTGTCCCGCTGTGTCCTTGCTGTGTCCCCATTTGTGTCCCGCTGTGTCCTCGCTGAGTCGCCCGCTGTGTCCCGCTGTGTCCCCATGTGTCACGCTGTGTCCTCTCTGTGTATCCCTCTGTGTCCCGCTGTGTCCTCGCTGTGTCCCCCACTGTGTCCAGGCTCTGACCCGCTGTGTCCCTGCTGTGTCCCCGCTGTATCCCGCTGTGTCCCCGATGTCCACCGCTGTGTCCCGTTGTGTCCCCGCTGTCCGCATGTGTGTCCCCGCTGTCCCCAGCTGTGTCCCCGCTGTGTCCCGCTGTGTCCTCGCTGTGTCCCCCGCTGTGTCCCACTGTGTCCCCCACTGTGTCCCGCTGTGTCCCGCTGTGTCCCCGCTGTCCGCTGGTGTGTCACCGCTGTCCCCCGCTGTATCCCACGCTGTGTCCCGCTGTGTCGTCGCTGTGTCTCACTGTGTCCCTGCTGTGTCTCCGCTGTGTCCCGCTGTGTCCCAGGTGTGTCCTCGCTGTGTAACCGCTGAGTCCCTCTGTGTCCCCTCTGTGTCCTGCTGTGTCCCCTGCTGTGTCCCCGCTGTGTCCCGCTGTGTCCTCCTGTGTCCCGCTGTGTCCTTGCTGTGTCCCGCTGTGTCTCCCGCTGTGTCCCTGCTGTGTCCCTTTGTGTCCTGCTGTGTCCTGCTGTGTACCCCGCAGTGTCCTGCTGTGTCCCCCGATGTGTCCCGCTGTGTCCCGCTGTGTCCCCACTGTGTCCCGCTGTGTCCCCACTGTGTCCCCTGCTGTGTCCCCCTGTGTCCGCGGCTGTGTCCCCCGCTGTGTCCCGCTCTTTCCCGCTGTGTCCCGCTGTGTCCTTGCTGTGTCCCCATTTGTGTCCTGCTGTGTCCTCTCTGTGTCCCCCGCTGTGTCCCGCTGTGCCCCATGTGTAACGCTGTGTCCTCGCTGTGTATCCCTCTGTGTCCCGCTGTGTCATCGCTGTGTCCCCCACTGTGTCCCCGCTGTTGACCCGCTGTGTCCCAGCTGTGTCCCCCGCTGTGTCCCACTGTGTCCATGCTGTGTCCTGCTCTGTCCCCGGCTGTGTCCCGCTGTGTCCTGCTGTGTCCGCATCTGTGTCCCCCGCTTTGTCCTGCTGTGTCTCCGCTGGGTCCCGCTGGGTCCCGCTGGGTCCCGGCTGTGTCCCCGCTGTGTCCCTCTGTGTCCCGCTGTGTCCCTGGTGTGTCCTCGCTGTTTAACTGCTATGTCCCTCTGTGTCCCCGCTGTGTCCCACTGTGTCCCGCAGTGTCCCCCTATGTTCCCTCTGTGTCCTCGCTGTATCCCCTGCTGTGTCCCACTGTGTCCCCTGCTGTGTCCCCGCTGTGTCCCCGCTGTGTCCTAGCTGTGTCCCGCTGTGACCCCGTTGTTCTCCGGTTTGTCCCCACTGTCCCCCGCTGTGTCCCTCGCTGTGTACCTCTGTGTCCCGCTCTGTCCTCGCTTTGTCCCTGCTATGTCCCGCTGTGTCCCTGCTGTGTCCGTGCTGTGTTCCACTCTCTCCCGCTGTGTGCAACTCTGTGTCCTCCCCTGTGTCCCCTGCTGTGTCCCGCTGTGTCCCGGTGTGTCCCGTTTGTCCCCCGCTGTGTCCCGCAGTTTCCCACTGTGCCCCTGCTGTGTCCCCGCTGTGTCCCGCTGTGTACCCTGCAGTGTCCTGCTGTGTCCCCCGATGTGTCCCGCTGTGTCCCGCTGTGTCCACACTGTGTCCCGCTGTGTCCCTGCTGTGTCCCCTGCTGTGTCCCGCTGTGTCCCCGGCTGTGTCCCCTGCTGTGTCCCACTCTTTCCCGCTGTGTCCCACTGTGTGCTTGCTGTGTCCCCATTTGTGTCCCGCTGTGTCCTCGCTGTGTCCCCCGCTGTGTCCCGCTGTGTCCCACTGTGTCCTCGCTGGGTCCCCTGCCGTGTCCCCGCTCTGTCCTCGCTGTCCGCCGGTGTGTCACCGCTGTCCCCCGTTGTATCCCACGCTGTGTCCCGCTGTGTCCTCGCTGTGTCTCACTGTGTCCCTGCTGTGTCTCCGCTGTGTCCCGCTGTGTCCCTGGTGTGTCCTCGCTGTGTAACCGCTGAGTCCCTCTGTGTACCCGCTGTGTTCCTATGTGTCGCTGCTGTGTCCCCGCTGTGTCCCCGCTGTGTCCTCTTGTGTCCCGCTGTGTCCTCGCTGTGTCCTTCTGTACCCCGCTGTGTCCCCCGCTGTGTCCCCCACTATTTCCCCGCTGTGACCCGCTTTGTCCATGCTGTGTCCCCCGCTGTGTTCCGCTATGTCTCGCTGTGTGTCCTGCTGTGTTCCCCGCTGTGTCCTGCTGTGTCCCGCTGTGTCCTGCTGTGTCCCGCTGTGTGCCTGCTATCCCCCGGTGTGTCCCCCGCTGTGTCTCGCTGTGTCCTGCTGTGGCCCCGCTGTGGCCCGCTGTGGCCTGCTGTGTCCCCGCTGTGTCCCCGCTGTGTCCCGATGTGTACCGCTGTGTCTGCCTCTGTGAACCCCGCTGTGTCCTGCTGTGTCCCCCGCTGTGTCCTGCTGTTTCCTCGCTGTGTCCCCCGCTGTTTCCCGCTGTGTCCCCAGCTGTGTCAGGCTGTGTCCCGCTGTGTTCCCCTGTGTCCCCCGCTGTGTCCCGCTGTGTTCTTTGCTGTGTCCCCCGATGAGTCCCGCTGTGTCCCCCACTGTGGCCCCGCTGTGTCCCCGCTGTGTCCCCGCTGTGTACCTGTGTGTCCCTGGTGTGTCCTCGCTGTGTAACTGCTATGTCTCTCTGTCCCCGCTGTGTCCCACTGTGTCCCGCAGTGTCCCCCTATGTCCCCTCTGTGTCCTCGCTGTATCCCCTGCTGTGTCCCACTGTGTCCCCTGCTGTGTCCCCGCTGTGTCCCCGCTGTGTCCTAGCTGTGTCCCGCTGTGGCCCCGTTGTTCCCCGGTTTGTCCCCCGCTGTGTCCCTCGCTGTGTACCTCTGTGTCCCGCTCTGTCCTCGCTTTGTCCCCGCTATGTCCTGCCATGTCCCTGCTGGGTTCGTGCTGTGTCCCACTCTCTCCCGCTGTGTGCAGCTCTGTGTCCTCCGCTGTGTCCCCCGCTGTGTCCCGCTGTGTCCCGCTTTCTCCCCCGCTGTGTCCCGCTGTTTCCCACTGTGCCCCTGCTGTGTCCCCGCTGTGTCCCGCTGTGTACCCCACTGTGTCCTACTGTGTCTCCCGCTGTGTCCCTGCTGTGTCCCTTTGTGTCCCGCTGTGCCCCGCTGTGTACCCTGCAGTGTCCTGCTGTGTCCCCTGCTGTGTCCCGCTCTTTCCCGCTGTGTCCCGCTGTGTCCTTGCTGTGTCCCCATTTGTGTCCCGCTGTGTCCAGCTGGGTCCCCCGCTGTGTCCCGCTGTGTCCCCATGTGTCACGCTGTGTCCTCAATGGGGCCCCTGCTGTGTCCCCGCTCTGTCCCTGCTGTGTTCCACACTCTCCCGCTGTGTGCGGCTCTGTGTCCCCTGCTGTGTCCCCCGCTGTGTCCCGCAGTATCCCGGTGTGTCCCGCTCTGTCCCCCGCTGTGTCCCGCTGTTTCCCACTGTGCCCCTGCTGTGTCCCCGCTCTGTCCCGCTGTGTTCCCCACTGTGTCCCACTGTGTCCCGCTGTGTGCCCCCTTTGTTCCCCTCTGTGTCCTGCTGTGTCCCCTGCTGTGTCCCCGCTGTGACCCGCTGTGTCCCTGCTGTGTCCCCGCTGTGTCCCACTCTGTCCCCACTGTGTCCCGCTTTGTCCCGCTGTGTCCCCCGCTGTATCCCGCTGTGTACCCCCTTTGTTCCCCTCTGTGTCCCGCTGTATCCCCCGCTGTGTCCTCGCTGTGTCCCCCGCTGTGTCCCCGCTGTGTCCCGCTGTGGCCCCCTGCGTCCTGCTGTGTCCCCTGCTGTGTCCCCCACTGTGTCCCGCTGTGTCCCGCTGTGGCCTTGCTGTGTCCCCTGCTGTGTCCCTCTGTGTCCCGCTCTGTCCTCGCTGTGTCCCCTGCTATATCCCGCTGTGTTCCCTGCTCTGTCCCGCTGTGTCCCCGCTGTGTCCGGCTGTGTCCCCTGCTATATCCTGCTCTGTCCCCCGCTGTGTCCCGCTGTGTACCGCTGTGTCCCTGCTGTATCCCCGATGTGTCCCACAGTGTACCCCACTGTGTCCCGCTCTGCCCGCTGTGTCCCCCGCTGTGTTCCCCTCTGTGTCCTGCTGTGTCCGGCTGTGTCCCGCTGTGTCCTCGCTGTGTATCCCTCTGTGTCCCGCTGTGTCCTTGCTGTGTTCCCCACTGTGTCTCGCTGTTTCCCCCCTGTGTCCCCGCTGTCCCCCGCTGTGTCCCGGTGTGTCCCTGCTGTCCCCAGGTGTGTCCCCGCTGTCCCCCGCTATATCCCCTTCTGTGTCCCGCTGTGTCCCGTTTTGTCCCGCTGTGTCCCCCCTGTGTCCCCACTGTGTCCTCGCTGTGTCCCCCGCTGTGTCTCGCTGTGTCCCCCCTGTGTCCCCGCTGTCCCCCGATGTGTCCCGGTGTGTCCCCGCTGTCCCAAGCTGTGTCACCGCTGTCACCCGCTGTGTCCCCCGCTGTGTCCCCCGCTGTGTCCCCGGCTGTGTCCCCGCTATGATCCGCTGTATCCCGTGGCGTCTGACTTTGTGCCCCGCTGTGTTCCCCGCTGTGTCCCCCCTGTGTCCCGCTCTGTCCTCACTATGTCCCGCTGTGTCCCGCTGTGTCCCGCTGTGTCCCCCGCTGTGTCCGGTTGTGTTTCCCGCTGTGTCCCGCTGTGTATTGCTTTGTATCGGCTGTGTCCCGCTGTGTACCGATGTGTCCCCGCTGTGTCCCCGCTGTGTCTACATGCTGTCCCCCACTGTGTCCCCACTGTGTTCCGCTGTGTCCCCGCTGTGCCCCCGCTGTGTTTCCCTGCTGTCCCCCGCTGTGTCCCCTCTGTGTCCCGCTGTGTCTTTGCTGTGTCCCACTGTGTCCTTGCGGTGTCCCGGCGTTGTACCCGCTGGGTCCCGTTGTGTCCCGGCTGTGTCCCCGCTGTGTCCCGCTGTGTCCCTGGTGTGTCCTCGCTGTTTAACTGCTATGTCCCTCTGTGTCCCCGCTGTGTCCCACTGTGTCCCGCAGTGTCCCCCTATGTCCCCTCTGTGTCCTCGCTGTATCTCCTGCTGTGTCCCACTGTGTCCCCCGCTGTGTGCCGCTGTATCCCCGCTGTGTGCCAGCTGTGTCCTGCTGTGTCCCCGTTGTTCCCCGGTTTGTCCCCACTGTCCCCCGCTGTGTCCCTCGCTGTGTACCTCTGTGTCTCGCACTGTCCTCGCTTTGTTCCTCGATGTCCCGCTGTGGCCCCGCTGTGTCTCTGCTGTGTTCCACTCTCTCCCGCTGTGTGCAGCTCTGTGTCCCCCGCTGTGTCCCCCTGTATCCCAGTTCGTCCCGCATTGTCCCCCGCTGTGTCCCACTGTTTCCCACTGTGCCCCTGCATTGTCCCTGCTGTGTCCCGCTGTGTACCCCGCTGTGTCACACTGTGTCCCGCTGTGTGCCCCCTTTGTTCCCCTCTGTGTCCTGCTGTGTCCCCGCTGTGTCCCGCTGTGTCCCCTGCAGTGTCCTGCTGTGTCCCCCGATGTGTCCCGCTGTGTCCTGCTGTGTCCCCACTGTGTCCCGCTGTGTCCCGCTTTCTCCCCCGCTGTGTCCCGCTGTTTCCCAATGTGCCCCTGCTGTGTCCCCGCTGTGTCCCGCTGTGTACCACACTGTGTCCTACTGTGTCCCCCGCTGTGTCCCTGCTGTGTCCCTTTGTGTCCCGCTGTGTCCCGCTGTGTACCCTGCAGTGTCCTGCTGTATCCCCCGATGTGTCCCGCTGTGTCCCGCTGTGTCCCCGGCTGTGTCCCCTGCTGTGTCCCGCTCTTTCCCGCTGTGTCCCGCTGTGTCCTTGCTGTGTCCCCATTTGTGTCCCGCTGTGTCCTGGCTGGGTCCCCCGCTGGGTCCCACTGTGTCCCCATGTGTCACGCTGTGTCCTCAATGGGGCCCCTGCTGTGTCCCCGCTCTGTCCCTGCTGTGTTCCACACTCTCCCTCTGTGTGTGGCTCTGTGTCCCCTGCTGTGTCCCCCGCTGTGTCTCGCAGTATCCCGGTGTGTCCCGCTCTGTCCCCCGCTGTGTCCCGCTGTTTCCCACTGTGCTCCTGCTGTGTCCCCGCTGTGTCCCGCTGTGTTCCCCACTGTGTCCCACTGTGTCCCGCTGTGTGCCCCCTTTGTTCCCCTCTGTGTCCTGCAGTGTCCTCTGCTGTGTCCCCGCTGTGACCCGCTGTGTCCCTGCTGTGTCCCCGCTGTGTCCCACTCTGTCCCCACTGTGTCCCGATTTGTCCCGCTGTGTAACCCCCCTGTGTCCCGCTGTGTACCCCCTTTGTTCCCCTCTGTGTCCCGCTGTATCCCCCGCTGTGTCCTCGCTGTGTCCCCCGCTGTGTCCCCGCTGTGTCCCGCTGTGTCCCCCTGTGTCCTGCTTTGTCCCCTGCTGTGTCCCCCACTGTGTCCCGCTGTGGCCCGCTGTGGCCTTGCTGTGTCCCCTGCTGTGTCCTTCTGTGTCCCGCTCTGTCCTCGCTGTGTCCCCTGCTATATCCCACTGTGTTCCCTGCTCTGTCCCGCTGTGTCCCCGCTGTGTCCCGCTGTGTCCCCTGCTATATCCTGCTCTGTCCCCCGCTGTGTCCCGCTGTGTACCGCTGTGTCCCTGCTGTATCCCCGATGTGTCCCACTGTGTACCCCACTGTGTCCCGCTCTGCCCGCTGTGTCCCCCGCTGTGTTCCCCTCTGTGTCCTGCTGTGTCCGGCTGTGTCCCGCTGTGTCCTCGCTGTGTATCCCTCTGTGTCCCGCTGTGTCCTTGCTGTGTTCCCCACTGTGTCTCGCTGTGTCCCCCCTGTGTCCCCGCTGTCCCCCGCTGTTTCCCGGTGTGTCCCTGCTGTCCCCAGGTGTGTCCCCGCTGTCCCCCGCTATATCCCCCTCTGTGTCCCGCTGTGTCCCGTTTTGTCCCGCTGTGTCCCCCCTGTGTCCCCGCTGTGTCCTCGGTGTGTCCCCCGCTGTGTCTCGCTGTGTCCCCCTTGTGTCCCCGCTGTTCCCCGCTGTGTCCCGGTGTGTCCCCGCTGTCCCCAGCTGTGTCACCGCTGTCACCCGCTGTGTCCCCCGCTGTGTCCCCCGCTGTGTCCCCCGCTGTGTCCCCGCTATATTCCGCTGTATCCCGTGGTGTCTGACTTTGTGCCCCGCTGTGTTCCCCGCTGTGTCCCCCCTGTGTCCCGCTCTGTCCTCACTGTGTCCCGCTGTGTCCCGCTGTGTCCCGCTGTGTCCCTCGCTGTGTCCGGTTGTGTTTCCCGTTGTGTCCCGCTGTGTATTGCTTTGTATCGGCTGTGTCCCGCTGTGTACCGATGTGTCCCCGCTGTGTCCCCGCTGTGTCTCGATGCTGTCCCCCGCTGTGCCCCACTGTGTTCCTCTGTGTCCCTGCTGTGTCCCCGCTGTGTTTCCCTGCTGTCCCCCGCTGTGTCCCCTCTGTGTCCCGCTGTGTCTTTGCTGTGTCCCACTGTGTGCTTGCTGTGTCCCGGCTGTGTACCTGCTGGATCCCGCTGTTTCCCGGCTGTGTCCCCGCTGTGTCCCGCTGTGTCCCTGGTGTGTCCTCGCTATTCAACTGCTATGTCCCTCTGTGTCCCCGTTGTGTCCCACTGTGTCCCGCAGTGTCCCCCTATGTCCCCACTGTGTCCTCGCTGTATCCCCTGCTGTGTCCCACTGTGGCCCCCGCTGTGTGCCCCTGTATCCCCGCTGTGTCCCAGCTGTGTCCCGCTGTGTCCCCGTTGTTCCCCGGTTTGTCCCCACTGTCCCCCGCTGTGTCCCTCGCTGTGTACCTCTGTGTGCCCCCTTTGTTCCCCTCTGTGTCCTGCTGTGTCCCCGCTGTGTCCCGCTGTGTCCCGCTGTGTACCCTGCAGTGTCCTGCTGTGTCCCCCGATGTGTCCCGCTGTGTCCTGCTGTGTCCCCACTGTGTCCCGCTGTGTCCCCGCTGTGTCCCCTGCTGTGTCCCGCTGTGAGCCCGGCTGTGTCCCCCGCTGTGTCCCGCTCTTTCCCGCTGTGTCCCCTGCTGTGTCCCCGCTGTGTCCCACTGTGTCCCGCTGTGTCCCGCTGTGTACACTGCAGTGTCCTGCTGTGTGCCCCGATGTGTCCAGCTGTGTCCCGCTGTGTCCCCACTGTGTCCCGCTGTGTCCCCGCTGTGTCCCCTGCTGTGTCCCACTGTGTCCCCGGCTGTGTCCCCCGCTGTGTCCCGCTCTTTCCCACTGTGTCCCCTGCTCTGTCCCCGCTGTGTCCCACTGTGTCCGGCTCTGTCCCCGCTGTGTCCCCTGCTGTGTCCAACTGTGTCCCCGTCTGTGTCCCGGTCTTTCCCGCTGTGTCCCGCTGTGTCCTTGCTGTGTCCCCATTTGTGTCCCGCTGTGTCCTCGCTGAGTAGCCCGCTGTGTCCCGCTGTGTCCCCATGTGTTACGCTGTGTCCTCTCTGTGTATCCCTCTGTGTCCCTCTGTGTCCTTGCTGTGTCGCCCACTGTGTCCAGGCTGTGACCCGCTGTGTCCCTGCTGTGTCCCCGCTGTATCCCTGTGTGTCCCCGATGTCCACAGCTGAGTCCCGTTGTGTTCCCGCTGTCTGCATGTGTGTCCCCGCTGTCCCCAGCTGTGACCCCGCTGTGTCCCGCTGTGTCCTCGCTGTGTCCCCCGCTGTGTCCCACTGTGTCCCCCACTGTGTCCCGCTGTGTCCCGCTGTCTCCCCACTGTCCGCCGGTGTGTCACCGCTGTCCCCCGCTGTATCCCACGCTGTGTCCCGCTGTGTCTCACTGTGTCCCTGCTGTGTCTCCGCTGTGTCCTGCTGTGTCCCAGGTGTGTCCTCGCTGTGTAACCGCTGAGTCCCTCTGTGTCCCCTCTGTGTCCTGCTGTGTCCCCTGCTGTGTCCCCGCTGTGTCCCGCTGTGTCCTCCTGTGTCCCGCTGTGTCCTCGCTGTGTCCCGCTGTCCCCCGCTGTGTCCCTGCTGTGTCCCGCTGTGTCCCCACTGTGTCCCGCTGTGTCCCCACTGTGTCCCCTGCTGTGTCCCCCTGTGTCCGCGGCTGTGTCCCCCGCTGTGTACCGCTGTGTCTCGCTGTGTCCTTGCTGTGTCCCCATTTGTGTCCCGCTGTGTCCTCTCTGTGTCCCCCGCTGTGTCCCGCTGTGCCCCTTGTGCCCCATGTGTCACGCTGTGTCCTCGCTGTGTATCCCTCTGTGTCCCGCTGTGTCATCGCTGTGACCCCACTGTGTCCCCGCTGTTGACCCGCTGTGTCCCAGCTGTGTCCCCCGCTGTGTTCCACTGTGTCCATGCTGTGTCCTGCTCTGTCCCCGGCTGTGTCCCGCTGTGTCCTGCTGTGTCCGCATCTGTGTACCCCGCTTTGTCCTGCTGTGTCCCCGCTGGGTCCCGCTGGGTCCCGGCTGTGTACCCGGTGGGTCCCGCTGTGTCCCGGCTGTGTCCCCGCTGTGTCCCTCTGTGTCACTGGTGTGTCCTCGCTGTGTAACTGCTATGTCCCTCTGTGTCCCCGCTGTGTCCCACTGTGTCCCGCAGTGTCCCCCTATGTCCCCTCTGTGTCCTCGCTGTATCCCCTACTGTGTCCCACTGTCACCCGCTGTGTGCCGCTGTATCCCCGCTGTGTCCCAGCTGTGTCCCGCTGTGTCCCCGTTGTTCCCCAGTTTGTCCCCACTGTCCCCTGCTGTGTCCCTCGCTGTGTACCTCTGTGTCTCGCTCTGTCCTCGCTTTGTTCCTGCGATGTCCCGCTGTGGCCCCGCTGTGTCCCTGCTGTGTTCCACTCTCTCCCGCTGTGTGCAGCTCTGTGTCCCCCGCTGTGTCCATCGCTGTATCCCCCTGTATCCCGGTTTGTCCCGCATTGTTCCCCGCTCTGTCCAACTGTTTCCCACTGTGCCCCTGCAGTGTCCTTGCTGTTTCCCGCTGTGTACCCCGCTGTGTCCCACTGTGTCCCGCTGTGTGCCCCCTTTGTTCCCCTCTGTGTCCTGCTGTGTCCCATGCTGTGTCCCCGCTGTGTCCCGCTGTATCCCACTGTGTACCCTACAGTGTCCTCCGATGTGTCCCGCTGTGTCCCCCTGTGTCCCCACTGTGTCCCGCTGTGTCCCCGCTGTGTCCCCTGCTGTGTCCCGCTGTGTCCCCGGCTGTGTCCCCCGCTGTGTCCCGCTCTTTCCCGCTGTGTCCCCTGCTGTGTCCCCGCTGTGTCCCACTGTGTCCGGCTGTGTCCCCGATGTGTCCCCTGCTGTGTCCAGCTGTGTCCCCGTCTGTGTCCCGCTCTTTCCCGCTGTGTCCCGCTGTGTCCTTGCTGTGTCCCCATTTGTGTCCCGCTGTGTCCTCGCTGAGTCGCCCGCTGTGTCCCGCTGTGTCCCCATGTGTCACGCTGTGTCCTCTCTGTGTATCCCTCTGTGTCCTGCTGTGTCCTCGCTGTGTCCCCCACTGTGTCCAGGCTGTGACCCGCTGTGTCCCTGCTGTGTCCCCGCTGTATCCCGCTGTTTCCCCGATGTCCACTGCTGTGTCCCGTTGTGTCCCCGCTGTCCGCATGTGTGTCCCCGCTGTCCCCAGCTGTGTCCCCGCTGTGTCCTCGCTGTGTCCCCCGCTGTGTCCCACTGTGTCCCCCACTGTGTCCTGCTGTGTCCGGCTGTGTCCCCACTGTCTGCCGGTGTGTCACCGCTCTCCCCCGCTGTATCCCACACTGTGTCCCGCTGTGTCCTCGCTGTGTCTCACTGTGTCCCTGCTGTGTCTCCGCGATGTCCCGCTGTGTCCCAGGTGTATCCTCGCTGTGTAATCGCTGAGTCCCTCTGTGTCCCCTCTGTGTCCTGCTGTGTCCCCTGCTGTGTCCCCGCTGTGTCCCGCTGTGTCCTCCTGTGTCCCGCTGTGTCTTCGCTGTGTCCCTCTGTGTCTCCCGCTGTGTCCCTGCTGTGTCCCTTTGTGTCCTGCTGTGTCCCGCTGTGTACCCCGCAGTGTCCTGCTGTGTCCCCCGATGTGTCCCGCTGTGTCCCGCTGTGTCCCCACTGTGTCCCGCTGTGTCCCCACTGTGTCCCCCGCTGTGTGCCACTGTATCCCGCTGTGTCCCAGCTGTGTCCCGCTGTGTCCCCATTGTTCCCCGGTTTGTCCCCACTGTCCCCCGCTGTGTCCCTCGCTGTGTACCTCTGTGTGCCCCCTTTGTTCCCCTCTGTGTCCTGCTGTGTCCCCGCTGTGTCCCGCTCTTTCCCGCTGTGTCCCCTGCTGTGTCCCCGCTGTGTCCCGCTGTGTCCCGCTGTGTACCCTGCAGTGTCCTGCTGTGTCCCACGATGTGTCCCGCTGTGTCCCGCTGTGTCCCCACTGTGTCCCGCTGGGTCCCCGCAGTGTCCCCTGCTGTGTCCCGCTGTGTCCCTGGCTGTGTCCCCTGCTGTGTCCCGCTCTTTCCCGCTGTGTCCCCTGCTGTGTCCCCGCTGTGTCCCACTGTGTCCGGCTGTGTCCCCGCTATGTCTCCTGCTGTGCCAGCTGTGTCCCCGTCTGTGTCCCGCTCTTTCCCGCTGTGTCCCGCTGTGTCCTTGCTGTGTCCCCATGTGTCACGCTCTGTCCTCTCTGTGTATCCCTCTGTGTCCCGCTGTGTCCTCACTGTGTCCCCCACTGTGTCCAGGCTGTGACCCGCTGTGTCCCTGCTGTGTCCCCGCCGTGTCCCGCTGTGTCCCCGATGTCCACCGTTTTGTCCCGTTGTGTCCCCGCTGTCTGCATGTGTGTCTCCGCTGTCCCCAGCTGTGTCCCCACTGTGTCCCGCTGTGTCCTCGCTGTGTCCCCCGCTGTGTCCCACTGTGTCCCCCACTGTGTCCCGCTGTGTCCCGCTGTCTCCCCACTGTCCGCCGGTGTGTCACCGCTGTCCCCCGCTGTATCCCATGCTGTGTCCCGCTGTGTCGTCGCTGTGTCTCACTGTGTCCCTGCTGTGTCTCCGCTGTGTCCCGCTGTGTCCCAGTTGTGTCCTCGCTGTGTAACCGCTGAGTCCCTCTGTGTCCCCTCTGTGTCCTGCTGTGTCCCCTGCTGTGTCCCCGCTGTGTCCCGCTGTGTCCTCGCTGTGTCCCCCGCTGTGTCCCTGCTGTGTCCATTTGTGTCCTGCTGTGTCCTGCTGTGTACCCCGCAGTGTCCTGCTGTGTCCCCCGATGTGTCCCGCTGTGTCCCGCTGTGTCCCCACTGTGTCCCGCTGTGTCCACACTGTGTCCCCTGCTGTGTCCCGCTGTGTCCCCGGCTGTGTCCCCCGCTGTGTCCCACTCTTTCCCGCTGTGTCCCGCTGTGTCCTTGCTGTGTCCCAATTTGTCTCCCACTGTGTCCTCTCTGTGTCCCCCGCTGTGTCCCGCTGTGCCCCATGTGTCACGCTGTGTCCTCGCTGTTTATCCCTCTGTGTCCCGCTGTGTCCTCGCTGTGTCCCCCACTGTGTCCCCGCTGTTGACCCTCTGTATCCCAGCTGTGTGCCCCGCTGTGTCCCACTGTGTCCATGCTGTGTCCTTCTCTGTCCACCGCTGTGTCCCGGTGTGTCCCCCGCTGTGTCCCGCTGTGTCTCTGCTGTGTCCCCGCTGGGTGCCGCTGTGTCTCGCTGTGTCCCCGCTGTGTCCTTTCTGTGTCCCGCTGTGTCTGTGGTGTGTCCTCGCTGTGTAATTGCTATTTCCCTCTGTGTCCCCGCTGTGTTCCACTGTGTCCCGCAGTGTCCCCCTATGTCCCCGCTGTGTCCTCGCTGTGTCGCCTGCTGTGTCCCACAGTGTCCCTTGCTGTGTCCGCGCTGTGTCCCCGCTGTGTCCTCCTGTGTCCTCTCTGTGTATCCCTCTGTGTCCCGCTGTGTCCTCGCTGTGTCCCCCACTGTGTCCAGGCTGTGACCCGCTGTGTCCCTGCTGTGACCCGCTGTGTCCCGCTGTGTCCCCAATGTCCACCGCTGTGTCCCGTTGTGTCCCCGCTGTCTGCATGTGTGTCCCCGCTGTCCCCAGCTGTGTCCCCGCTGTGTCCCGCTGTGTCCTCGCTGTGTCCCACTGTGTCCCCCACTGTGTCCCGCTGTGTCCCGCTGTGTCCCCGCTGTCCGCCTGTGTGTCACCGCTGTCCCCCGCTGTATCCCACGCTGTGTCCCGCTGTGTCGTCGCTGTGTCTCACTGTGTCCCTGCTGTGTCTCCGCTGTGTCCCGCTGTGTCCCTGGTGTGTCCTCGCTGTGTAACCGCTGAATCCTTCTGTGTCCCCTCTGTGTCCTGCTGTGTCCCCTGCTGTGTCCCCGCTGTGTCCCGCTGTGTCCTCCTGTGTCCCGCTGTGTCCTCGCTGTGTCCCTCTGTGTCCCCGCTGTGTTCCACTGTGTCCCACAGTGTCCCCCTAGGTCCCCGCTGTGTCCTCGCTGTGTCCCCCGCTGTGTCCCACAGTGTCCCCCGCTGTACCCGCTGTGTCCCCGCTGTGTCCTCCTGTGTCCTGCTGTGTTCTTGCAGTAACACACGCTGTGTCCCAGTGTGTCCCCCGCTGTGTCCTGCTGTTTCCCGCTGTGTCCTGCTTTGTCGGCCTGTGTTCCCAGCTGTGTCCTGCTGTGTCCCCACTGTGTCCCGCTGTGTCCCGCTGTGTCCTCGCTGTGTTCCACTGTGTCCCCCGCTGTGTCCCGCTGTGTCCCCCGCTGTGTCCCCCACTGTGTCCCGCTGTGTCCCCCGCTGTGTCCCGCTGTGTCCCGCTGTGTCCCCGCTGTCCGCCGGTGTGTTACCGCTGTCCCCCGCTGTAACCACCGCTGTGTCCCGCTGTGTCCCCGCTGTGTGTCCGCTGTGTCCGGCTGTGTTCCTGGTGTGTCCTCGCTGTGTAACCGCTGAGTCCCTCTGTGTCCCCGCTGTGTCCCACTGTGTCCCCCGCTGTGTCCCCGCTGTGTCCCCCTGTGTCCAGCTGTGTCCTCTCTGTGTCTTTCTGTATCCCGCTGTGTCCCCCGCTGTGTCCCCCACTATTTCCCCACTGTGACCCGCTGTGTCCATGCTGTGTCCAGCTGTGTCCCGCTGTGTCCTCGCTGTGTCCCCGCTGTATCCGGCTGTGTCCCGCTGTGTCCCGCTGTGTCCTGCTGTGTCTGCCTCTGTGTCCCCCGCTGTGTCCCGCTGTGTCCCCGCTGTGTCCCCGCTGTGTTCCGCTGTGTCCCTGGTGTGTCCTGGCTGTGTAACCTCTATGTCCCTCTGTGTCCCCGCTGTGTCCCACTGTGTTCTGCAGTGTCACCCTATGTCCCCTCTGTGTCCTCGCTGTGTCCTTCTGTATCCCGCTTTGTCCTCCGCTGTGTCCCCCACTATTTCCCCGCTGTGACCCGCTGTGTCCCGCAGTGTCCCTGCTGTGTCCTCGCTGTATCTGCAGCTGTGTCCCACTGTGTCCCCCGCTGTGGCCCCGCTGTGTCCTCCTGTGTCCCACTTTGTCCTCGCTGTGTCCTTCTGTATTCTGCTGTGTCCCCCGCTGTGTCCCCCACTATTTCCCCACTGTGACCCGCTGTGTCCATGCTGTGTCCCGCTGTGTCCCGCTGTGTCCTCGCTGTGTCCCCGCTGTGTCCCACTGTGTCCTGCTGTGTCTCTGGTGTGTCCTCGCTGTGTAACTGCTATGTCCCCCTGTGTCCCCAGCTGTGTGCCGTTGTGTCCCCGCTGTGTCCCAGCTGTGTCCCGCTGTGTCTCCATTGTTCCCCGGTTTGTCCCCACTGTCCCCCGCTGTGTCCCTCGCTGTGTACCTCTGTGTCCCGCTCTGTCCTCGCTTTGTCCCCGCGATGTCCCTCTGTGGCCCCGCTGTGTACCCCACTGTGTCCCACTGTGTCCCGCTGTGTGCCCCCTTTGTTCCCCTCTGTGTCCTGCTGTGTCCCCTCCTGTGTCCCCGCTGTGTCCCGCTGTATCCCCGCTGTGTAACGCTGTGTGCCCCTTTGCGTCCCGCTGTGTCCCCCGCTGTGTCCCTGCTGTGTCCCTTTGTGTCCCGCTGTGTCCCACTGTGTACCACGCAGTGTCCCGCTGTGTCCCCATGTGTCACGCTGTGTCCTCGCTGTGTGTCCTTCTGTGTCCCGCTGTGTCTTCGCTGTGTCCCCCATTGAGTCCCGCTCTTTCCCGCTGTGTCCCGTTCTTTCCTTGCTGTGTCCCCATTTGTGTCCTGCTGTGTCCCCCGCTGTGTCCCGCTATGTCCCCCGCTGTGTCCCCCACTGTGTCCCGCTGTGTCGCGCTGCGTCCCGCTGTGTCCCTGCTGTCCGCCGGTGTGTCACCGCTGTCCCCCGCTGTATCCCCCGCTGTGTCCCACTGTGTCCTCGTTGTGTTCTGCTCTGTCCCCGCTGTGTCTCCGCTGTGTCCTGCTGTGTCCCTTGTGTGTCCTCGCTGTGTAACCGCTGAGTCCCTCTGTGTCCCCGCTGTGTCCCACTGTGAACCCCGCTCTGTCCCCGCTGTGTCCCATGCTGTGTCCCGCTGTGTCCCGCTGTGTCCTCGCTGTGTCCTTCTGTATCCCGCTGTGTCCCCCGCTGTGTCCCCACTATTTCCCCGCTGTGACCCGCTGTGTCTTTGCTGTGCCCCCGCTGTGTCCCGCAGTGTGTCCCGCTGTGTCCCCTGCTGTGTTCCCCGCTGTGTCCCTCTGTGTCCTGCTGTGTTCCACTGTGTCCCGCTGTGTGCCTGCTGTCCCCTGTGTGTCCCCACTGTGTCCCCTGCTGTGTCCCGCTTTGTCTCCCGGTGTGTGCCCAGCTCTGTCCCGCTCTTTCCAGCTGTGTCCCGCTGTGTCCTTGCTGTGTCCCCATTTGTGTCCCGCTGTGTCCTTGCATGGTCACCCGCTGTGTCCCTCTGTGTCCCCATGTGTCACACTGTGTCCTCTCTGTGTATCCCTCTTTGTCCCGCTGTGTCCTGGCTGTGTCCTCCACTGTTG
>NW_012287212.1:0-905 GCF_000151885.1 Dipodomys ordii
TATGTACACTGCAGTGTCCTGCTGTGTGCCCCGATGTGTCCCGCTGTGTCCCCCTGTGTCCCCACTGTGTCCCGCTGTGTCCCCGCTGTGTCCCCTGCTGTGTCCCACTGTGTCCCCGGCTGTGTCCCCCGCTGTGTCCCGCTCTTTCCCACTGTGTCCCCTGCTCTGTCCCCGCTGTGTCCCACTGTGTCCGGCTCTGTCCCCGCTGTGTCCCCTGCTGTGTCCAACTGTGTCCCCGTCTGTGTCCCGGTCTTTCCCGCTGTGTCCCGCTGTGTCCTTGCTGTGTCCCCATTTGTGTCCTGCTGTGTCCTCGCTGAGTCGCCCGCTGTGTCCCGCTGTGTCCCCATGTGTTACGCTGTGTCCTCTCTGTGTATCCCTCTGTGTCCCTCTGTGTCCTTGCTGTGTCGCCCACTGTGTCCAGGCTGTGACCCGCTGTGTCCCTGCTGTGTCCCCGCTGTATCCCGGTGTGTCCCCGATGTCCACAGCTGAGTCCCGTTGTGTTCCCGCTGTCTGCATGTGTGTCCCCGCTGTCCCCAGCTGTGACCCCGCTGTGTCCCGCTGTGTCCTCGCTGTGTCCCCCGCTGTGTCCCACTGTGTCCCCCACTGTGTCCCGCTGTGTCCCGCTGTCTCCCCACTGTCCGCCGGTGTGTCACCGCTGTCCCCCGCTGTATCCCACGCTGTGTCCCGCTGTGTCTCACTGTGTCCCTGCTGTGTCTCCGCTGTGTCCTGCTGTGTCCCAGGTGTGTCCTCGCTGTGTAACCGCTGAGTCCCTCTGTGTCCCCTCTGTGTCCTGCTGTGTCCCCTGCTGTGTCCCCGCTGTGTCCGCTGTGTCCTCCTGTGTCCCGCTGTGTCCTCGCTGTGTCCCGCTGTCCCCCGCTGTGTCCCTGCTGTGTCCCGCTGTGTCC
>NW_012287213.1:0-8187 GCF_000151885.1 Dipodomys ordii
CCCCGCTGTGTCCTCCTGTGTTCCGCTGTGTCCTCGCTGTTTCCCCCGCTGTGTCCCGGTGTGTCTCCCGCTGTGTCCTGCTGTTTCCCGCTGTGTCCCGCTGTGTCCTGCTTTGTCGTCCTCTGTGTCCCCCGCTGTGTCCCGCTCTGTCCCCGCTGTGTCCCGCTGTGTCCCGCTGTGTCACCGGCTGTGTCCCAGGCTGAGTCACCCACTGAGTCCCGGCTGTGTGCTGCTGTGTCCCACTGTGTCCTCGCTGTGTTCCATTGTGTACCCCACTGTGTCCCGCTGTGTCACCTGCTGTGTCAGCCACTGTGTCCCCCGCTTTGTTCCGCTGTCCGCCTGTGTTTCCCCGCTTTCCCTCACTATGTCCCCTGCTGTGTCCCGATGTGTCCCCCACTGTGTGCCGCTGTGTCCCCGCTGTGTCCCAGCTGTGTCCCGCTGTGTCCCCGTTGTTCCCCGGTGTGTCCCCACTTTCCCCCGCTGTGTCCCTCGCTGTGTACCTCTGTGTCCCGCTCTGTCCCTGCTTTGTCCCCGCTGTGTCCCGCTGTGTCCCGCTGTGTCACCGGCTGTGTCCCCCGCTGAGTCACCCGCTGAGTCCCTGCTGTGTGCTGCTGTGTCCCGCTGTGTCCTCGCTGGGTCCCACGCTGGGTCCCGCTGCGTCCCCATGTGTCACGCTGTGTCTTCGCTGTTTATCCCTCTGTGTCCCGCTGTGTCCTTGCTGTGTCCCCCACTCTGTCCCCGCTGTGACCCGATGTGTCCCTGCTGTGTTCCCCGCTGTGTCCCACTGTGTCCCCGGCTGTGTCCCCCGCTGTGTCCCCACTGTGTCCCCGCTGTGTCCCGCTGTGTCCCTGGTGTGTCCTCGCTGTGTAACTGCTATGTACCTCTGTGTCCCCGCTGTGTCCCACTGTGTCCCGCAGTGTCCCCCTATGTCCCCTCTGTGTCCTCGCTGTATCCCCTGCTGTGTCCCACTGTTTCCCCTGCTGTGTCCCCGCTGTGTCCCCGCTGTGTCCTAGCTGTGTCCCGCTGTGTCCCCTTTGTTCCCCGGTTTGTCCCCACTGTCCCCTGCTGTGTCCCTCGCTGTGTACCTCTGTGTCCTGCTCTGTCCTCGCTTTGTCCCCGCTATGTCCCGCTGTGTCCCTGCTGTGTCCGTGCTGTGTTCCACTCTCTCCCACTGTGTGCAGCTCTGTGTCCTCCGCTGTGTCCCGCACTGTGTCCCCGCTGTGTCCCACTCTGTACCCCGCTGTGTCTCACTGTGTCCCCCGCTGTGTCCCTGCTGTGTCCCTTTGTGTCCCGCTGTGTCCCGCTGTGTACCCTGCAGTGTCCTGCTGTGTCCCCCAATGTGTCCCGCTGTGTCCCGCTGTGTCCCCGGCTGTGTCCCCTGCTGTGTCCCGCTCTTTCCCGCTGTGTCCCGCTGTGTCCTTGCTGTGTCCCCATTTGTGTCCCGCTGTGTCCTCGCTGGGTCCCCAGTTGTGTCCCGCTGTGTCCCCATGTGTCACGCTGTGTCCTCGCTGGGTACCCCGCTGTGTCCCCACTGTGTCCCTGCTGTGTTCCATTCTCTCTCGCTGTGTGCAGCTCTGTGTCCCCTGCTGTGTCCTCCGCTCTGTCCCGCAGTATCCCGGTGTGTGCCGCTTTTTCCCCGCTGTGTCCCGCTGTTTCCCACTGTGCCCCTGCTGTGTCCCCGCTGTGTCCCGCTGTGTACCCCGCTTTGTCCCACTGTGTCCCGCTGTGTGCCCCCTTTGTTCCCCTCTGTGTCCTGCTGTGTCCCCTGCTGTGTCCCCGCTGTGTCCCGCTGTGTCCCCGCTGTGTAAAGCTGGGTCCCCCTTTGTGTTCCGCTGTGTCCCCCGCTGGGTCCCCGCTGTGTCACGCTGTGTCCCCCTGTGTCCTGCTGTGTCCCCCACTGTGTCCCGTTGTGTCCCGCTGTGGCCTTGCTGTGTCCACTGCTGTGTCCCTCTGTGTCCCGCTTTGTTCTCGCTGTGTCCTCTGCTATATCCCGCTGTGTTTCCTGCTCTGTCCCGCTGTGTCCCCGCTGTGTCCAGCTGTGTCCCCCGCTATAACCTGTTCTGTCCCCCGCTGTGTCCCGCTGTGTCCCGCTGTGTCGCTGCTGTATCCCCGATGTGTCTCACTCTGTACCCCACTGTGTCCCACTCTGTTCCGCTGTGTCACCCGCTGTGTTCCCCTCTGTGTCCTGCTGTGTCCGGCTGTGTCCCGCTGTGTCCTCGCTGTGTCCCAGCTGTGTCCCGCTGTGTCCCCGTTGTTCCCCGGTTTGTCCCCACTGTCCCCCGCTGTGTCCCACGCTGTGTACCTCTGTGTCCCGCTCTGTCCTCGCTTTGTCCCCGCGATGTCCCGCTGTGTCCCCGCTGTGTCCCTGCTGTGTTCCACTCTCTCCCGCTGTGTGCGGCTCTGGGTCCCCTGCTGTGTCTCCCGCTGTGTCCCGCTGTATCCCGGTGTGTCCAGCTTTGTCCCCGCTGTGTCCCGCTGTGTCCCTCTGTGTAACGCTGTGTCTCCCTTTGTGTCCCACTGTGTCCCCCACTGTGTCCCTGCTCTGTCCCGCTGTGTCCCACTGTGTCCCGCTGTGGCCCAGGCTGTGTCCCCCGCTGTGTCCGGCTCTTTCACGCTGTGTCCTTCTGTGTCCTTGCTGTGTCCCCATTTGTGTCCCGCTGTGTCCTCGCTGGGTCCCATGCTGGGTCCCGCTGGGTCCCCATGTGTCACGCTGTGTCTTCCCTGTTTATCCCTCTGTGTCCCGCTGTGTCCTTGCTGTGTCCCCCACTCTGTCCCCGCTGTGACCCGATGTGTCCCTGCTGTGTCCCCCACTGTCTCCCACTGTGTCCCTGGCTGTGTCACCCGCTGTGTCCTGCTCTTTCCCGCTGTGTCCTTGCTGTGTCCCCATTTGTGTCCCGCTGTGTCCTCTCTGTGTCCCCCGCTGTGTCCCGCTGTGTCCCCATGTGTCACACTGTGTCCTCTCTGTGTATCCTTTTGTGTCCCGCTGTGTCCTCGCTGTGTCCCACACTGTGTCCCCGCTGTGACCCGCTGTGTCCCTGCTGTTTCCCGCTGTGTCCCGCTGTGTCTCGCTGTGTCCCCGATGTCCCCCTCTGTGTCCCGTTGTGTCCCTGCTGTCTGCATGTGTGTCCCCGCTGTCCCCCGCTGTGTCCCCCGCTGTGTCCGCTGTGTCCTCGCTGTGTCCCCAGCTGTGTCCCACTGTGTCCCCCGCTGTGTCCCCCACTGTGTCCCGCTGTGTCCCCCGCTGTGTCCCGCTGTGTCCCGCTGTGTCCCCGCTGTCCACCGGTGTGTCACTGCTGTCCCCCGCTGTGCCCTCCGCTTTGTCACGCTGTGTCATCGCTTTGTCTCACTGTGTCCCCGCTTTGTCTCCGCTGTGTCCCGCTGTGTCCCTGGTGTGTTCTCGCTGTGTAACCGCTGAGTCCCTCTGTGTCCCCGCTGTGTCCCACTGTGTCCCCCGCTGTGTCACTGCTGTGTCCCCGCTGTGTCCTGCTGTGTCCCCGCTATGTCCCGCTGTGTCCCGCTGTGTCCCTGCTGTGTCCCCCGCTGTGTCCCGCTGTGTCCCGCTGTGTCCCCGGCTGTGTCCCCCGCTGTTTCCCGCTCTTTCCCGCTGTGTCCCGCTGTGTCCTTGCTGTGTCCCCATTTGTGTCCCGCTGTGTCCTCTCTGTGTCCCCCGCTGTGTCCCGCTGTGTCCCCATGTGTCACGCTGTGTCCTCTCTGTGTATCCCACTGTGTCCCGCTGTGTCCTCGCTATGTCCCTCACTGTGTCCCCGCTGTGTCCCTGCTGTGTCCCTGCTGTGTGCCGCTGTGTCCCGCTGTGTCCCCGATGTCCCCCGCTGTGTCCCGTTGTGTCCCCGCTGTCTGCATGTGTGTCCCCGCTGTCCCCCGCTGTGTCCCCCGCTGTGTCCCGCTGTGTTGCCGGCTGTGTCCCCCTCTGTGTCCCGCTCTTTCACGCTGTGTCCTGCTGTGTCCTTGCTGTGTCCCCATTTTTGTCCCGTGTGTCCTCTCTGTGTCCCCCGCTGTGTCCCGCTGTTTCCCGATGTGTCACGCTGTGTCCTCTCTGTGTATCCCTCTGTGTCCCGCTGTGTCCTCGCTGTGTCCCCCATTGTGTCCCCGCTATTGACCCGCTGTGTCCCAGCTGTGTCCCCCGCTGTGTCCCACTGTGTCCATGCTGTGTCCTGCTCTTTCCCCCGCTGTGTCCCGCTGTGTCTCCCGCTGTGTCCCGCTGTGTCTCTGCTGTGTCCCAGTGTGTTGCCGCTGTGTCTCTGGTGTGTCTCTCTGTGTCCCCGCTGTGTCCCCGCTGTGTCCTGCTCTGTCTCTGGTATGTCTTCGCTGTGTAACTGCTATGTCCCTCTGTGTCCCCACTGTGTCCCCCGCTGTGTCCCACTGTGTCCCCCGCTGTGTCCCTGCTGTGTCCCCGCTGTGTCCTAGCTGTGTCCCGGTTGTTCCCCGGTTTGTCCCCACTGTCCCCCGCTGTGTCCCTCGCTGTGTCCCCGCTGTGTCCTCCTGTGTCCCGCTGTGTTCTTGCTGTGACCCGCGCTGTGTCCCTGTGTGTCCCCCGCTGTGTCCTCACTGTGTCGTCGCTGTGTCTCCTGCTGTGGCCCACTGTGTCCCCCGCTGTGTCCCCGCTGTGTCCCCGCTGTGTCCTCCTGTGTCCCGCTGTGTTCTTGCTGTGACCCCCGCTGTGTCCCGGTGTGTCTCCCGCTGTGTCCTGCTGTTTCCCGCTGTGTCCCGCTGTGTCCTGCTTTGTCAGCCTGTGTCCCCGCTGTGTGTCGCTGTGTCCCCGCTGTGTCCCACTGTGTCCCGCTGTGTCCTTGCTGTGTTCCACAGTGTCCCCCGCTGTGTCCCACTGTGTCCCCCGCTGTGTCCCCCACTGTGTCCCGCTGTGTCCTCGCTTTGTCCCGCTGTGTCCCCGCTGTGTGTCCACTGTGTCCTGCTGTGTCCTTGGTGTGTCCTCGCTGTGTAACCGCTGACTCCCTCTGTGTCCCCACTATGTCCCACTGTGTCCCCCGCTGTGTCCCCGCTGTGTCCCCGCTGTGTCCCGCTGTGTCCTCGCTGTGTCCTTCTGTATCCCGCTGTGTCCCCCGCTGTGTCCCCCACTATTTCCCCACTGTGACCCGCTGTGTCCATGCTGTGCCCAGCTGTGACCCGTTTGGTCCCGCTGTGTCCCCGTTTTGTCCCCTGCTTTGTCCCCTCTGTGTCCCGCTGTGTCCTGCTGTGACCCCCCCTTTGTCCCGCTGTGTCCCCTGCTGTGTCCCCCGCTGTATCGCGCTGTGTCCTCGTTGTGTCCCCCACTGTGTCCCTCGCTGTGTCCCGCTGTGTCGCGCTGTGTCCCCAGTGTCTGCCAGTGTGTCACCGCTGTCCCCCGCTGTAGCCCACGCTGTGTCCCGCTGTATCCTCGCTGTGTCTCACTGTGTACATGCTGTTTCTCCGCTGTGTCCCTCTGTGTCCCTGGTGTTTCCTCGCTGTGTAACCGCTGAGTCCCTCTGTGTCCCCGCTGGGTCCCACTGTGTCCCCGCTGTGTCCCCACTGTGTCCCCGCTGTGTGTCCTGTGTCCCGCTGTGTCCTCGCTGTGTCCTTCTGTATCCCGCTGTGTCCCCCGGTGTGTCCCCCACTATTTCCCCACTGTGACCCGCTGTGTCCATGCTGTGTCCCCCGCTGTGTCCCGCTGTGTCCCGCTGTGTCCTCACTGGGTCCCCCGCTGTGTCCCGCTGTGTCCACATGTGTCACGCTGTGTCCTCACTGGGTCCCCCGCTGTGTCCCCGCTGAGTCCCTGCTGTGTTCAACTCTCTCCCGCTGTTTGCGGCTCTGTGTCCCCTGTTGTGCCCCCCGCTGTGTCCCGCAGTATCCCGGTGTGTCCCACTTTGTCCCCTGTTGTGTCCCACTGTTTCCCACTGTGCCCCTGCTGTGTCCCCGCTGTGTCCCGCTGTGTACCCCGCTCTGTCCCACTGTGTCCCGCTGTGTGCCCCCTTTGTTGCCCTCTGTGTCCTGCTGTGTCCCCTGCTGTGTCTCCGCTGTGTCCTGCTGTGTCCCTGCTGTGTCCCTTTGTGTCCCACTGTGTCCTGCTGTGTCCCCCGCTGTGTCCCCGCTGTGTCCCGCTGTGTCCCGCTGTGTCCCGCTGTGTCCCCTGCTGTGTCCCCTGCTGTGTTCCCCGCTGTGTCCCGCTGTGGCCTTGCTTTGTCTCCGGCTGTGTCCCTCTGTGTCCCGCTTTGTCCTCGTTGTGTCCCCTGCTATATCCCGCTGTGTTCCCCGCTCTGTCCCGCTTTGTCCCCGCTGTGTCCCGCTGTGTCCCCCGCTATATCGTGCTCTGTCCCCCGCTGTGTCCAGCTGTGTCACTGCTGTATCCCGGATGTGTCCCACTGTGTACCCCGCTGTGTCCATCTCTGTCCCGCTGTGTCCCCCGCTGTGTTCCCCTCTGTGTACTGCTGTGTCCGGCTGTGTCCCGCTGTGTACTCGCTGTGTCCCCGCTGTGTCCCGCTGTGTCCTCGCTGTCTTCCCAGCTGTGTCCCGCTGTGTCCCCGTTGTTCCCCGGATTGTCCCCACTGTCCCCCGCTGTGTCCCTCGCTGTGTTCCTCTGTGTCCCGCTCTGTCCTCGCTTTGTCCCCGCAATGTCCCGCTGTGTCCCCGCTGTGTCCCTGCTGTGTTCCACTCTCTCCCGCTGTGTGCGGCTCTGTGTCCCCTGCTGTGTCCCCCGCTGTGTCCCGCTGTGTCCCCGCTGTGTAACGCTGTGTCCCCCTTTTTGTCCCGCTGTGTCCCCCGCTGTGTCCCTGCTGTGTCCTTTGTGACCCGCTGTGTCCCGCTGTGTACCCCGCAGTGTCCTGCTGTGTCGCCCGATGTGTCCCACTGTGTCCCGCTGTGTCCCCACTGTGTCCGCTGTGTCCCCACTGTGCCCCCTGCTGTGTCCCGCTGTGTCCCCGGCTGTTTCCCCCCCTGTGTCCCGCTCTTTCACGCTGTGTCCTGCTGTGTCCTCGCTGTGTCCCCATTTGTGTCCCGCTGTGTCCTCGCTGGGTCCCCCGCTGGGTCCCGCTGGATCCCCATGTGTCACGCTGTGTCCTCGCTGTGTATCCCTCTGTGTCCCGCTGTGTATCCCTCTGTGTCCCGCTGTGTCCTTGCTGTGTCCCACACTGTGTTCCAGCTGTGACCTGCTGTGTCACTGCTGTGTCCCTGCTGTGTCCCTCTGTGTCCCGCTGTCTGCATGTGTGTCCCCGCTGTCCCCCGCTCTGTCCCCCGCTATGTCCCGCTGTGTCATCGCTGTGTCCCCAGCTGTGTCCCGCTGTGTCCCCCGCTGTGTCCCCCACTGTGTCCCGCTGTGTCCCCCGCTGTGTCCCGCTGTGTCCCCGCTGTTCGCCGGTGTGTCACGGCTGTCCCCCGCTGTGTCCTCCGCTGTGTCCCGCTGTGTTGTCGCTGTGTCTCACTGTGTCCCCGCTTTGTCTCTGCTGTGTCCCGCTGTGTCCCTGGTGTGTGCTCGCTGTGTAACTGCTGAGTCCCTCTGTGTCCCCGCTGTGTCCCACTGTGTCCCCCGCTGTGTCCCCGCTGTGTCTCCGATGTGTCCCCGCTCTGTCCCGCTGTGTCCCGCTGTGTCCTGCTGTGTCCCGGCTGTGTCCCGATGTGTACCGCTGTGTCTGCCTCTGTGTACCCTGCTGTGTCCTGCTGTGTCTCTCGCTGTGTCCTGCTGTATCCTCGCTGTGTCCCCCGCTGTTTCCCGCTGTTTTCCCCGCTGTGTCACCCGCTGTGTCCTTTGATGTGTCCACAGCTGAGTCCCGCTGTGTCCCCCGCTGTTTCCCGCTGTTTTCCCCGCTGTGTCCTTTGATGTGTCCCCAGCTGAGTCCCGCTGTGTCCCCCGCTGTTTACCGCTGTGTCCTCCACTGTGTCCCTCGCTTTGTCCCCGCTGTGTCCCCGCTCTGTCCCGCTGTGTCCCGCTGTGTCCCTCTGTGTCGCCCCCTGTGTCCCCCTGTGTCTCCCCTGTTTCTCACTGTGACCCCCGCGCTGTCCTGCTGTGTCCACGTTGTCCACTGGTGTGTCCCCTCTGTCCCCCGCTGTGTCCCCGCTTTGTCCCCGCGATGTCCCGCTGTGTCCCCGCTGTGTCCTGCTGTGTCCCGCTGTGTCCCCGCTGTGTCCCGATGTGTACCGCTAATGTCTGCCTCTTTGTACCCCGCTGTGTCCTTCTGTGTCCTCGCAGTGTCCTGAGAACTA
>NW_012287214.1:0-2178 GCF_000151885.1 Dipodomys ordii
TCACCGCTGTGTCCCCGCTGTGTCCCCGCTGTGTCCCGCTGTGTCCCCTGCTGTGTCTCCCGCTGTGTCCCTGCTGTGTCCCCGCTGGGTCCCGCTGTGTCCCTGGTATGTCCTAACTGTGTAACCGCTAAGTCCCTCTGTGTCCCCGCAGTGTCCCACTGTGTCCCCTGCTGTTTCCCAGCTGTGTCCCGCTGTTTCCTCGCTGTGTCCCCAGCTGTGTCCCGCTGTGTCCCCCGCTGTGTCCCCCGTTTTGTCCCGCTGTGTCCCGCTGTGTCCCCGCTGTCCGCCGGTGTGTCACCGCTGTCCCCCGCTGTATCCCACGCTGTGTCCCGCTGTGTCCTAGCCGTGTCTCACTGTGTCCCTGCTGTGTCTCTGCTGTGTCCCGCTGTGTCCCTGGTGTGTCCTTGCTGTGTAACCGCTGAGTCCCTCTGTGTCCCCGCTGTGTCCCACTGTGTCCCCCGCTGTGTCCCCGCTGTGTCCCCGCTGTGTCCTCCTGTGTCCCGCTGTGTCCTCGCTGTGTCCTTCTGTATCCCGCTGTGTCCCCCGCTGTGTCCCCCACTATTTCCCCGCTGTGACCCGCTGTGTCCATGCTGTGTCCCCCGTTGTGTCTCGCTGTGTCCCGCTGTGTGTCCCGCTGTGTTCCCCGCTGTGTCCCGCTGTATCCCGCTGTGTGCCGCTGTGTCCCGCTGTGTGCCTGCTTGCCCCGGTGTGTCCCCCGCTGTGTCCCGCTGTGTCCTGCTGTGTCCCGATGTGTACTGCTGTGTCTGCCTCAGTGTACCCCGCTGTGTCCTGCTGTGTCCCCCGCTGTTTCCTGCTGTTTCCCCCGCTGTGTCCCCCGCTGTGTCCCGCTGTGTCTCCCGCTGTGTCCCGCTGTGTCCGGTTGTGTTTCCCACGGTGTCCCGCTGTGTCCTGCTGTGTACCCCCTGTGTCCCGCTGTGTACCGATGTGTCCCCGCTGTGTCCCACTCTGTCCCCACTGTGTCCCGCTTTGTCCCGCTGTGTCCCCGCTGTTTCCCGCTGTGTCCTGCTGTGTCCGGCTGTGTCCCCGCTGTCCCCCGCTTTGTCCCCTGCTGTGTCCCCGCTGTGTCCAACTGTGTCCTGCTTTGTCCCGCTGTGTCCCCGCTGTGTCCTCCTGTGTCCCCGCTGTGTCCCGCTGTGTCCCCTGCTGTGTCCCCCGCTGTGCCCCGCTGTGTCCCCGCTCTGTCCCCGCTGGGTCCCGGTGTCCCGCTGTGTCCATCTGTGTCCCGGCTGTGTCCCGCTGTGACCCTGGTATTTCCTAACTGTGTAACCGCTAAGTCCCTCTGTGTCCCCGCAGTGTCCCACTGTGTCCCCCGCTGTTTCCCAGCTGTGTCCCGCTGTGTCCTCGCTGTGTCCCCAGCTGTATTCCTCTGTGTCCCCCGCTGTGTCCCCCACTGTGTCCCTCTGTGTACCCCGTTGTGTCCCGCTGTGTCCCTCTGTGTCCCCGCTGTCCGCCAGTGTGTCACCGCTGTGCCCCGCTGTATCCCACGCAGTGTCCCGCTGTGTCCTCGCCATGTCTCACTGTGTCCCTGCTGTGTCTCCGCTGTGTCCCGCTGTGTCCCTGGTGTGTTCTCGCTGTGTAACCGCTGAGTCCCTCTGTGTCCCCTCTGTGTCCCACTGTGTCCCCCGCTGAGTCCCCGCTGTGTCCCCGCTGTGTCCTCCTGTGTCCCACTGTGTCCTCGCTGTGTCCTTTTGTATCCCGTTGTGTCCCCGCTGTGTCCTACACTATTTCCCCGTTGTGACCTGCTGTGTCCCGCTGTGTCCCGCTGTGTGCCTGCTCTCCCCCGGTGTGTCCCCCGCTGTGTCCCGCTGTGTCCCCACTGTGGCCCGCTGTGGCCTGCTGTGTCCCCACTGTGTCCCCGCTGTGTCCCAATGTGTACCGCTGTGTCTGCCTCTGTGCACCCCGCTGTGTCCTGCTTTTTCCCCCGCTGTGTCCTGTTGTGTCCTCGCTGTGTCCCCCGCTGTTTCCCCCGCTGTGTCCCCCGCTGTGTCCCCAACTGTGTCCGGCTGTGTCCCGCTGTGTTCCCCTGTGTCCCCCGCTGTGTCCCGCTGTGTTCTTTGCTGTGTCCCCCGCTGAGTCCCGCTGTGTCCCCCGCTGTTTACCGCTGTGTCCCCCACTGTGTCCCCAACTGTGTCCCCGCTGTGTCCCCGATGTGTCCCT
>NW_012287215.1:0-15625 GCF_000151885.1 Dipodomys ordii
GTGTCCCCCACTGTGTCCCCCGCTTTGTCCCCGCTGTGTCCCCGCTCTGTCCCGCTGTGTCCCGCGGTGTCCCTCTGTGTTGCCCCCTGTGTCCCCCTGTGTCTCCGCTGTTTCCCACTGTGACCCCGCGCTGTCCTGCTGTGTCCCCGTTGTCCACCGGTGTGTCCCCTCTGTTCCCCGCTGTGTCCCCACTGTGTCCCACTGTGTCCCGATGTGTCCCGCTGTGTCGCCGCTTTGTTACTGCTGTGTCTCGCTGTGTCCCGCTGTGTCCACGCTGTTTCCCGCTCTGTCCCACGCTGTGTCCCGCTGTGTGCCCCGCTGTGTCCCCCACTTTGTCCCCGCTGTGTCCCCGCTCTTTCCCGCTGTGTCCCGCTGTGTCCCCCGCTGTGTTCCGCTGTGTCGCTGCTGTGTCCCGCTGTGTCCCCGCTGTGTCCCACTCTGTCCCCACTTTGTCCTGCTTTGTCCCGCTGTGTCCCACGCTGTGTCCCACTGTGTCCCCCGCTGTGTCCGGTTGTGTTTCCCGCTGTGTCCCGCTGTGTACCCCCTGTGTCCCGCTGTGTACCGATGTGTCCCCTCTGGGTCCGCGCTGTGTCTCTCTGCTGTCCCCAGCTGTGTCTCCAATGTGTTCTGCTGTGTCCCCGGAGTGTCCCTGCTGTGTCTCCCTGCTGTCCCCTGCTGTGTCCCCTCTGTGTCATGCTGTGTCCTGCTGTGTCCCCGCTGTTTCCCGCTGTGTCCTGCTGTGTCCCCGCTGTCCCGCGTTGTGTGCCCTGCTGTGTCCCCGCTGTGTCCAGCTGTGTCCCGTTTTGTCCCGCTGTGTCCTGCTGTGTCCCCGCTTTGTCCCCCGCTTTGTCCCCGCTGTGTCCCGATGTGTCCCGCTGTGTCCCTGCTGTGTCCCGCTGTGTCCCCTGCTGTGTCCCCCGCTGTGTCCCGCTGTGTCCCGTTGTGTCCTTGCTGTGTCCCCGCTTTGTCCTGCTGTGTCACTCTGTGTCCCCGCTGTCCCCCGCTGTGTCCCCCGCTGTGTCCCCCGCTGTGTCCTGCTGTGTCCCCGCTGTGTCCCCGCTGGGTCCCGCTGTGTCCCGCTGAGTCCCCGCTGTGTTCCCCCTGTGTCCCCCTGTGTCCCTGGTGTGTCCTCACTGTGTAACCGCTAAGTCCCTCTGTGTCCCCGCAGTGTCCCACTGTGTCCCTCGCTGTTTTCCCGCTGTGTCTCCGCTGTGTTCTCCTGTGTCCCGCTGTGTCCTCGCTGTGTTCTTCTGTATCCTGCTGTGTCCCCCGCTGTGTGCCCCACTATTTCCCCGCTGTGACTTGCTGTGTCCATGCTGTGTCCCCCACTGTGTCCCGCTGTGTCCCGCTGTGTCCCCCGCTGTGTTCCCCACTGTGTCCCACTGTGTCCTCGCTGTGTCCCCGCTGTGTCCCGCTGTGTCGCGCTGTGTCCCGCTGTGTTCTGCTGTGTCCGCCTCTGTGTCCCCCGCTGTGTCCCGCTGTGTCCCCGCTGGGTCCCCGCTGGGTCCCGCTGTGTCTTGCTGTGTCCCCTCTGTGTCATGCTGTGTCCCTGCTGTGTCCTGCTGAGTCCTGCTGTGTCCCCTCTGTGTCCCGATTTGTACCGCTGTGTCTGCCTCTGTGTACCCCGCTGTCCTGCTGTGTCCTCGCTGTGTCCCCGCTGTTTCCCAATGTTTCCCCCGCTGTGTCTACCGCTGTATCCTTTGATGTGTCCCCAGCTGAGTCCCGCTGTGTCCCCCGCTGTTTCCCACTGTGCCCCTGCTGTGTCCCCGCTGTGTACCGCTGTGTACCCCGCTGTGTCCCACTGTGTCCCGCTGTGTGCCCCCTTTGTTGCCATCTTTGTCCTGCTGTGTCCCGCTGTGTCCCCGCTGTGTCCCTGCTGTGTTCCACTCTCTCCCGCTGTGTGCGGCTCTGTGTCCCCTGCTGTGTCTCCCGCTGTGTCACGCTATGTCCCCGCTGTGTAACGCTGTGTCCCCCTTTGTGTCCCGTTGTGTCCCCCGCTGTGTCCCTGCTGTGTCCCTTTGTGTCCCGCTGTGTCCCGGTGTGTACCCCGCAGTGTCCTGCTGTGTCGCCCGATGTGTCCCGCTGTGTCCCACTGTGGCCCCGCTGTGTACCACGCTGTGTCCCACTGTGTCCCGCTGTGTGCCCCCTTTGTTCACCTCTGTGTCCTGCTGTGTCCCCTGCTGTGTCCCCGCTCTGTCCCGCTGTGTCCCCGCTGTGTAACGCTGTGTCCCCCTTTGTGTCCTGCTGTGTCCCTGGTGTGTCCCTTTGAGTCCCGCTGTGTCCCGCTGTGTACCCCGCAGTGTCCTGCTGTGTCGCCTGATGTGTCCCGCTGTGTCCCACTGTGTCCCCACTGTGTCCTGCTGTGTCCCCAGTGTGTCCCCTGCTGTGTCCCGCTGTGTCCCTGGCTGTGTCCCCCGCTGTGTCCCGCTCTTTCACGCTGCGTCCTGCTGTGTCCTTGCTGTTTCCACATTTGTGTCCCGCTGTGTCCTCTCTGGGTCCCCCGCTGGTTCCCGCTGGGTCCCAATGTGTCACGCTGTGTCCTCGCTGTGTATCCCTCTGTGTCCCGCTGTGTCCTTGCTGTGTCCCACACTGTGTGCCCACTGTGAACTGCTGTGTCCCTGCTGTGTCCCTGCTGTGTCCCGCTGTGTCCCGCTGTCTGCATGTGTGTCCCCGCTGTCCCCCGCTGTGTCCCCCGCTATGTCCCGCTCTGTCATCGCTGTGTCCCCAGCTGTGTCCCGCTGTGTCCCCCGCTTTGTCCTCCGCTGTGTCCCGCTGTATCCTCGCCGTGTCTCACTGTGTCCCTGCTATGTCTCCGCTGTGTCCCGCTGTGTCCCTGGTGTGTCCTATCTGTGTAACCGCTGAGTCCCTCTGTGTCCCCGCTGTGTCCCTCTGTGTCCCCCGCTGAGTCCCCGCTGTGTCCTCCTGTTTCCCGCTGTGTCCTCGCTGTGTCCTTCTGTATCCCGTTGTGTCCCCCGCTCCGTCCCCCACTATTTCCCCGCTGCTACCCGCTGTGTCCATGCTGTGTCCCCCGTTGTGTCCCACTGTGTCCCGCTGTGTGTCCCGCTGTGTTCCCCGCTGTGTCCCGCTGTGTCCCGCTGTGTCCCGCTGTGTGCCTGCTCGCCCCCGGTGTGTCCCCCGCTGTGTCCCAGTATGTCCTGCTGTGTCCCGATGTGTACTGCTGTGTCTGCCTCTGTGTCCCCCGCTGTGTTCCGCTGTGTCCCCCGCTGTGTCCCGCTGTGTCCCCCACTGTGTCCGGTTGTGTTTCCCACGGTGTCCCGCTGTGTCCTGCTGTGTACCCCCTGTGTCCCGCTGGGTACCGATGTGTGCCCGCTGTGTCCCTGGTGTGTCTCCGCTGTGTCCCGCTGTGTCCCTGGTGTGACCTCGCTGTGTAACCGCTGAGTCCCTCTGTGTCCCCGCTCTGTCCCACTGTATCCCCCGCTGAGTCCCCGCTGTGTCCCCGCTGTGTCCTCCTGTGTCCCGCTGTGTCCTCGCTGTGTCCTTCTGTATCCCGTTCTGTCCCCCGCTGTGTCCTACACTATTTCCCCGTTGTGACCCGCTGTGTCCATGCTGTGTCCCCCTCTGTGTCCTGCTGTGTCCCGCTGTGTCCCGCTGTGTGCCTGCTCTCCCCCGGTGTGTCCCCCGCTGTGTCCCGCTGTGTCCTGCTGTGTCCCCACTGTGGCCCGCTGTGTCCTGCTGTGTCCCCGCTGTGTCCCCGCTGTGTCCCAATGTGTACCGCTGTGTCTGCCTCTGTGTACCCCGCTGTGTCCTGCTTTGTCCCCCGCTGTGTCCTGCTGTGTCTTCGCTGTGTCCCCCGCTGTTTCCCGCTGTTTCCCCCGCTGTGTCCCCCGCTGTGTCCCGCTGTGTCCCACGCTGTGTCCAGCTGTGTCCCCCACTGTGTCCGGTTGTGTTTCCCACTGTGTCCCGCTGTGTCCTGCTGTGTACACCCTGTGTCCCGCTGTGTACCGATTTGTCCCCGCTGTGTCCCTGCTGTGTCTTCCTGCTGTCCCCCGCTGTGTCCACACTGTGTTCCGCTGTATCCCCGCTGTGTCCCACTCTGTCCCCATTGTGTCGCACTTTGTCCCGCTGTGTCCCCCGCTGTGTCCCCGCTGTTTCCCGCTGTGTCCTGCTGTGTCCGGCTCTGTCCCCGCTGTCCCCCACTGTGTCAACTGCTGTGTCCCCACTGTGTCCAGCTTTCTCCCGTTTTGTCCCACTGTGTCCCGCTGTGTCCCCGCTGTGTCCCGATGTGTACCGCTGTGTCTGCCTCTGTGTACCCCGCTGTGTCCTGCTGTGTCCCCCGCTGTGTCCTGCTGTGTCCTCGCTGTGTCCCCCGCTGTTTCCCGCTGTTTCCCCCGCTGTGTCACCCGCTGTGTCCCCAGCTGTGTCCGGCTGTGTTCCGCTGTGTTCCCCTGTGTCCCCCGCTGTGTCCCGCTGTGTTCTTTGCTGTGTCCCCCGCTGAGTCCCGCTGTGTCCCCCGCTGTTTACCGCTGTGTCCCCCACTGTGTCCCCCGCTGTGTCCCCGCTGTGTCCCCGCTGTGTCCCTCTGTGTCCCTGGTGTGTCCTCGCTGTGTAACTGCTATGTCTCTCTGTCCCCGCTGTGTCCCACTGTGTCCCGCAGTGTCCCCCTATGTCCCCTCTGTGTCCTCACTGTATACCCTGCTGTGTCCCACTCTGTCCCCTGCTGTGTCCCCGCTTTGTCCCCGCTGTGTCCTAGCTGTGTCCCGCTGTGTCTCCGTTGTTCCCCGGTTTGTCCCTACTTTCCCCGCTATGTCCCTCGCTGTGTCCCCGCTGTGTCCTGCTGTGTCCCCTGCTGTGTCCTGCTGTGTCCTCGCTGTGTCCCCCGCTGTTTCCCGCTGTTTCCCCCGCTGTGTCACCCGCTGTGTCCCCCGCTGTGTCCCCGCTGTGTCCCAGGTTTGTTCCGCTGTGTCCCCATTGTTCCCCGGTTTGTCCTCACTGTCCCCCGCTGTGTCCCTCGCTGTGTACCTCTGTGTCCCGCTCTGTCCTCGCTTTGTCCCCGCGATGTCCCGCTGTGTCCCAGCTGTGACCCTGCTGTGTTCCACTCTCTCCCGCTGTGTGCGGCTCTGTGTCCCCGGCTGTGTCCCCCGCTGTGTCCCGCTGGATCCCGGTGTGTCCCGCTTTGTCCCCCGCTGTGTCCCGCTTTTTCCCACTGTGCCCCAGCTGTGTCCCTCTGTGTACCCTGCTGTGTCCCACTGTGTCCCGCTGTGTGCCCCCTTTGTTCCCCTCTGTGTCCTGCTGTGTCCCCTGCTGTGTCCCCGCTGTGTCCCGCTGTGTCCCCGCTGTGTAAATCTGTGTCCCACTTTGTGTCCCGCTGTGTCCCCCGCTGTGTCCCTGCTGTGTCCCTTTGTGTCCCGCTGTGTCCCGCTGTGTAACCCGCAGTGTCCTGCTGTGTCCCCCGATGTGTCCCGCTGTGTCCCGCTGTGTCCCCACTGTGTCCCACTGTGTCCCCGCTGTGTCCCCTGCTGTGTCCCGCTGTGTCCCCGGCTGTTTCCCCTGCTGTGTCCCGCTCTTTACCGCTGTGTCCTGCTGTGTCCTCTCTGTGTCCCCTGCTGTGTCCCGCTGTGTCCCCATGTGTCACGCTGTGTCCTTGCTGTGTATCCCTCTGTGTCCCGCTGTGTCTCTGCTGTGTCCCGGTGTGTCGCCGCTGTTTCTCTGGTATGTCTCTCTGTGTCCCCGCTGTGTCTCCGCTGTGTCCCGCTCTGTCTCTGGTGTGTCCTAGCTGTGTAACTGCTATGTCCCTCTGTGTCCACGCTGTGTTCCACTGTGTCCCGCAGTTTCCCCTATGTCCCTGCTGTGTCCTTGCTGTGTCCCCCGCTGTGTCCCACTGTGTCACCCGCTGTGTCCCCAGCTGTGTCTCGATGTGTCCCCCACTTTGTCCCCCGCTGTGTCCCCGCTGTGTCCCCGCTGTGTCCTGCTGTGTCCCCGCTGTGTCCCGCTATGTCCCTGCTATGTCCCGTTGTGTCCCCCACTGTGTCCCCCGCTTTGTCCCAGCTGTGTCCCCGCTTTGTCCCGCTGTGTCCCGCTGTGTCCCTGTGTGTCGCCCCATGTGTCCCCCTGTGTCTCCACTGTTTCCCACTGTGACCCCCGCGCTGTCCTGCTGTGTCCCCGTTGTCCACCGGTGTGTCCCCTCTGTCCCCCGCTGTGTCCCCGCTGTGTCCCGCTGTGTCCCGCTGTGTCCCGATGTGTCCCGCTGTGTCGCTGCTTTGTCACTGCTGTGTCTCGCTGTGTTCCGCTGTGTCCACGCTGTGTCCCGCTCTGTCCCAGGCTGTGTCCCGGTGTGTCCCCCGCTGTGTTCCGATGTGTCGCTGCTGTGTCCCGCTGTGTCCCCGCTGTGTCCCTGCAGTGTCCCCGCTTGTTCCTCACTGTGTCCCCGCTGTGTCCCACTTTGTCCCCACTGTGTACCTCTTTGTCACTCTGTGTCCCCCGCTGTGTCCCGCTGTGTGCCACCTTTGTTCCCCTCTGTGTCCTGCTGTGTCCCATGCTGTGTCCCCGCTGTGTCCCGCTGTGTCCCCGCTGTGTAACGCTGGGTCCCCCTTTGTGTCCCGCTGTGTCCCCCGCTGTGTCCCCGCTGTGTCCCGCTCTGTCCCCCTGTGTCCTGCTGTGTCCTCTGCTGTGTCCCTCGCTGTGTCCCGCTGTGTCCCGCTGTGGCCTTGCTGTGTCCCCTGCTGTGTCCCTCTGTGTCCCGCTTTGTCCTCGTAGTGTCCCCTGCTATATCCCGCTGTGATCCACGCTCTGTCCCGCTGTGTCCCCCGCTGTGTCCCCGCTGTGTCCCACTCTGTTCCCACTGTGTCCCTCTTTTTCCTGCTGTGTTCCCCTCTGTGTCCTGCTGTGTCCGGCTGTGTCCCGCTGTGTACTCGCTGTGTCCCCGCTGTGTCCGCTGTGTCCTTACTGTGTCCCAGCTGTGTCCCGCTGTGTCCCCGTTGTTCCCCGGTTTGTCCCCACTATCCCCCGTTGTGTCCTTAGCTGTGTACCTCTGTGTCCCGCTCTGTCCTCGCTTTGTCCCGGCGATGTCCCGCTGTGTCCCCGCTGTGTCCCGCTCGGTCCCGCTGTGTCCCCGCTGTGTCCCGATGTGTACTACTGTGTCTGCCTCTGTGTACCCTGCTGTGTCCTGCTGTGTCCTCGCTGTGTCCCCCGCTGTTTTCCGCTATTTCCTCCGCTGTGTCACCCGCTGTGTCCTTTGATGTGTCCCCAGCTGAGTCCCGCTGTGTACCCCGCTGTTTACCGCTGTGTCCCCCACTGTGTCCCCCGCTTTGTCCCCGCTGTGTCCCCGCTTTGTCCCGCTGTGTCCCCCGCTGTGTCCCGCTGTGTGCCCCCTTTGTTCCCCTCTGTGTTCTGCTCTGTCCCATGCTGTGTCCCCGCTGTGTCCCGCTATGTCCCCGCTGTGTAACGCTGGGTCCCCTTTTGTGTCCTGCTTTGTCCCACGCTGTGTCCCCCCTGTGTCACGCTGAGTCCCCCTGTGTCCTGCTGTGTCCCCTGCTGTGTCCCCCGCTGTGTCCCGCTGTGTCCCGCTGTGGCCTAGCTGTGTCCCCTGCTCTGTCCCTATGTGTCCCGGTTTGTCCTCGTTGTGTCCCCTGCTATATCCCGCTGTGTTCCCCGCTCTGTCCCTCTGTGTCCCCTCTGTGTCCCGCTGTGTCCCCCGCTATATCCTGCTCTGTCCCCCGCTGTGTCCCGCTGTGTCCCTGCTATATCCCCGATGTGTCCCACTGTGTACCCCGCTGTGTCCCACTGTGTCCCGCTGTGTCCCCCGCTGTGTTCCCCTCTGTGTCCTGCTGTGTCCGGCTGTGTCCCGCTGTGTATTCGCTGTGTCCCCGCTGTGTCCTGATGTGTCCTCGCTGTGTCCCAGCTGTGTCCCGCTGTGTCCCCGTTGTTCCCCGGTTTGTCCCCACTGTCGCCCGCTGTGTCCCTCGCTGTGTACCTCTGTGTCGCTCTGTCCCTGCTTTGTCCCCGCTGTGTCCCGCTGTGTCCCCGCTATGTCCCACTGTGTCCCCGCTGTGTCCCGATGTGTACTTTTGTGTCTGCCTCTGTGTACCCCGCTGTGTCCTGCTGTGTCCTCGCTGTGTCCCCCGCTGTTTCCCGCTGTTTCCCCCTGCTGTGTCACCCGCTGTGTCCTTTGATGTGTCCACAGCTGAGTCCCGCTGTGTCCCCCGCTGTTTACCGCTGTGTCCCCCACTGTGTCCCCCGCTTTGTCCCCGCTGTGTCCCCGCTGTGTCCCGCTGTGTCCCGCTGTGTCCCTCTGTGTCCCTGCTGTTTCCCACTGTGACCCCCGCGCTGTCCTGCTGTTTCCCCGTTGTCCACCGGTTTGTCCCCTCTGTCCCCCGCTGTGTCCCGCTGGGTCCCGATGTGTCCCGCTGTGTCGCCGCTTTGTCACTGCTGTGCCTTGCTGTGTCCCGCTGTGTCCACGCTGTGTTCCGCTGTGTCGCTGCTGTGTCCCGCTGTGTCCCTGCTGTGTCCCCGCTGTTTCCCACGCTGTGTCCGCGCTGTGTCCCACTCTGTCCCCAGTGTGTCCCGCTTTGTCCTGCTGTGTCCCCCGCTGTGTCCCGCTGTGTGCCCCCTTTATTCCCCTCTGTGTCCTGCTGTGTCCCCTGCTGTGTCCCCGCTGTGTCCCGCTGTGTCCCCGCTGTGTAACTTTGGGTTCCCTTTTGTGTCCCGCTGTGTCCCCCGCTGTGTCCCCACTGTGTCCCGCTGTGTCCCCCTGTGTCCTGCTGTGTCCCCTGCTGTGTCCCCCGCTGTGTCCCGCTGTGTCCCGCTGTGTCCCCGCTGTCCGCCGGTGTGTCACCGCTGTCCCCCGCTGTGTCTTCCGCTGTGTCCCGCTGTGTCCTCGTTGTGTCTCACTGTGTCCCCGCTTTGTCTCCGCTGTGTCCCGCTATGTCCCTGGTGTGTCCTCGCTGTGTAACCGCTGAGTCCCTCTGTGTCCCCGCTGTGTCCCACTGTGTCCCCCGCTGTGTCCTGCTGTGTCCCCGCTGTGTCACGCTGTGTCCCGCTGTGTCCCCGCTGTGTCCCGATGTGTACCGCTGTGTCTGCCTCTGTGTAAACCGCTGTGTCCTGCTGTGTCTCCCGCTGTGTCCTGCTGTGTCCTCGCTGTGTACCCCGCTGTTTCCCGCTGTTTTCCCGGCTGTGTCACGCGCTGTGTCCTTTGATGTGTCCCCAGGTGAGTCCCACTGTGTCCCCCGCTGTTTACCGCTGTGTCCCCCACTGTGTCCCCAGCTTTGTCCCCGCTGTGTCCCTGCTCTGTCCCGCAGTGTCCCGCTGTGTCCCTCTGTGTCGCCTCCTGTGTCCCCGTGTTTCCGCTGTTTCCCACTGTGACCCCCGCGCTGTCCTGCTGTGTCCCCGTTGTCCACCGGTGTCCTCTCTGTCCCCCGTTGTGTCCCCGCTGTGTCCCGCTGTGTCCCGATGTGTCCCGCTGTGTCGCCGCTTTGTCAATGCTGTGTCTCACTGTGTCCCGCTGTGTCCACGCTGTGTTCCCCGCTGTGTCCCACTGTGTCCTCGCTGTGTCCCCGCTTTGTCCCGCTGTGTCGCACTGTGCTCCACTGTGTTCTGCTGTGTCGGCCTCTGTGTCCCCCGTTGTGTCCCGCTGTGTCCCCGCTGTGTCCACTCTGGGTCCCGCTGTGTCTCACTGTGTCCCCGCTGTGTCCTGCTGTGTCCCGCTGTGTCCCGCTGTGTCCCAGCTGTGTCCTGCTGTTTCCCGATGTGTCCCGCTGTGTCGTCGCTTTGTCACTTCTGTGTCCCGCTGTGTCCCCGCTCTGTTCCGCTGTGTCGCTGCTGTGTCCCGCTGTGTCCTCGCTGTGTCCCCCGCTGTGTCCCCGCTGTGTCCCACTCTGTCCCCACTGTGTTCCGCTTTGTCCTGCTGTGTCCCCCGCTGTGTCCTGCTTTGTCCCCCGCTGTGTCCGGTTGTGTTTCCCGCTGTGTCCCGCTGTGTCCTGCTGTGTACACCCTGTGTCCCACTGTGTACCGATGTGTCCCCGCTGTGTCCACGCTGTGTCTCCCTGCTGTCCCCCCCGGTGTCCCCACTGTGTTCCGCTGTGTCCCCGCTGTGTCCCCGCTGTGTCTCCCTGCTGTCCCCCGCTGTGTCCCCTCTGTGTCCCGCTGTGTCCTGCTGTGTCTTCGCTGTGTCCCCGCTGTTTCCCGCTGTGTCCTGCTGTGTCCGGCTGTGTCCCCGCTGTCCCCCGCTGTGTCCCCTGCTGTGTCCCCGCTGTGTCCACCTGTGTCCCATTTTGTCCCGCTGTGTCCCCTGCTGTGTCCCCGCTTTGTCCCCCGCTTTGTCCCCGCTGTGCCCCGCTGTGTCCCGTTGTGTCCCCCGCTTTGTCCCGCTGTGTCCCCTGCTGTGTCCCCCGCTGTGTCCCTCTGTGTCACGTTGTGTCTTTGCTGTGTCCTCGCTGTGTCCTGCTGTGTCCCCCTGTGTCCCCGCTGTCCCCCGCTGTGTCCCCTGCTGTGACCCCCGCTGTGTCCCGCTGTGTCCCAGCTCTGTCCCCGCTGGGTCAAATTGTGTCCCCGCTGTGTCCCCGCTGTGTCCTCCTGTGTCCCGCTGTGTCCTCGCTGTGTCCCTCTGTATCCTGCTGTGTCCCCCGCTGTGTCCCCCACTATTTCCTCGCTGTGACTTCCTGTGTCCATGCTGTGTCCCCGCTGTGTCCCGCTGTGTCCCGCTGTGTACCCCGCTGTGTTCCCCGCTGTGTCTCGCTGTGTCCTGCTGTGTCCCCGCTGTGTCCTGCTGTGTCCCCGCTGTGTCCCGCTGTGTCCTGCTTTGTCACTGCTGTGTCTTGCTGTGTCCCGCTGTGTCCACGCTGTGTCCCGCTCTGTCCCAGGCTGTGTCCCGCTGTGTCCCCCGCTGTGTTCCGCTGTGTCGCTGCTGTGTCCCGCTGTGTCCCCGCTGTGTCCCCTGTGTGTCCCGCTGTGTCCCCGCTGTGTCCCCGCTGTGTCCCCCGCTGTGTCCCCGCTGTGTCCCACTCTGTCCCCACTGTGTCCTGCTTTGTCCCGCTGTGTCCCCCGCTGTGTCCCGCTGTGTGCCCCCTTTGTTCCCTTCTGTGTTCTGCTGTGTCCCTTGCTGTGTCCCCGCTGTGTCCCGCTGTGTTCCCGTTGTGTAACGCTGGGTCCCCCCACTTTGTGTCCCGCTGTGTCCCCCGCACTGTCCCCGCTGTGTCCCGCTGTGTCCCCCTGTGTCCCGCTGTGTCCCCTGCTGTGTCCCCTGCTGTGTCCCTCTGTGTCCCGCTTTGTCCTCGTTGTGTCCCCTGCTATATCCCGCTGTGTTCCCCGCTGTGTCCCGCTGTGTCCCCACTGTGTCCCGCTGTGTCCCCTGCTATATCCTGCTCTGTCCCCAGCTGTGTCCCGCTGTGTCCCTGCTGTATCCCCAATGTGTCCCACTGTGTACCCTGCTGTGTCCCACTCTGTCCCGCTGTGTCCCCCGCTGTGTTCCCCTCTGTGTACTGCTGTGTCCGGCTGCGTCCCACTGTGTACCCTGCTGTGTCCCACTCTGTCCCGCTGTGTCCCCCGCTGTGTTCCCCTCTGTGTACTGCTGTGTCCGGCTGTGTCCCCGCTGTGTCCCGCTGTGTACCCCGCTGTGTCCCACTGTGTCCCGCTGTGTGCCCCCTTTGTTCCCCTCTGTGTCCTGCTGGGTCCCCATGCTGTGTGCCTGCTGTGTCTCGCTGTGTCCCCGCTGTGTCCCCGCTGTGTCCCACTGTGTCCTGCTGTGTCCCCCGCTGTGTCCCTGCTGTGTCCCTTTGTGTCCCGCTGGGTCCTGCTGTGTAGCCCGCAGTGTCCTGCTGTGTCGCACAATGTGTCCCGCTGTGTCCCCACTGTGTCACGCTGTGTCCCCACTGTGTCCCCTGCTGTGTCCCGCTGTGTCCCTGGCTGTGTCCCCTGCTGTGTCCCGCTCTTTCACGCTATGTCCTGGTGTGTCCTTACTGTGTCCCCATTTGTGTCCCTCTGTGTCCTCGCTGGGTCCCCCGCTGGGTCCCGCTGGGTCCCCATGTATCACGCTTTGTCCTCACTGTGTATCCCTCTGTGTCCCGCTGTGTACTTGCTGTTTCCCCCACTGTGTCCCCGCTGTGACCCGATGTGTCCCTGCTGTGTCCCCCGCTGTGTCCCTGCTGTGTCCCTTTGTGTCCCGCTGTGTCCTGCTGTGTACCCCGCAGTGTCCTGCTCTGTCGCCCGATGTGTCCCGCTGTGTCCCCACTGTGTTATGCTGTGTCCCCGCTGTGTCCCCTGCTGTGTCCCGCTGTGTTCCCGGCAGTGTCCCCCGCTGTGTCCCGCTCTTTCACGCTGTGTCCTGCTGTGTCCTTGCTGTGTCCCCATTTGTGTCCCGCTGTGTCCTCGCTGGGTCCCCCGCTGTGTCCCGCTGTGTCCCCATGTGTCACGCTGTGTCCTCGCTGTGTATCCCTCTGTGTCCCGCTGTGTCCTTGCTGTGTCCCCCACTGTGTCCCCGCTGTGACCCGATGTGTCCCTGCTGTGTCCCTGCTGTGTCCCCCGCTGTGTCCCGCTGTGTCCCGCTGTGGCCTTGCTGTGTCCCCTGCTGTTTCCCTCTGTGTCCCGCTTTGTCCTCGTTGTGTCCCCTGCTATATCCCGCTGTGTTCCCCGCTCTGTCCCGCTGTGTACCCCGCTGTGTCCCGCTGTGTCCCACTGTGTCCCCCGCTGTGTTACCCTCTGTGTCCTGCTGTGTCCGGCTGTGTCCCGCTGTGTACTTGCTGTGTCCCCGCTGTGTCCCGCTGTGTCCTCGCTGTGTCCCAGCTGTGTCCTGCTGTGTCCCCGTTGTTCCCCGGTTTGTCCCCACTGTCCCCCGCTGTGTCCCTCGCTGTGTACCTCTGTGTCCCGCTCTGTCCTCGCTTTGTCCCCGCGATGTCCCGCTGTGTCCCCGCTGTGTCCCTGATGTGTTCCACTCTCTCCCGCTGTGTGCGGCTCTGTGTCCCCTGCTGTGTCCCCCGCTGTGTCCCGCTGTATCCCGGTGTGTCCCGCTTTGTCCCCCGCTGTGTCCCGCTGTTTCCCACTGTGCCCCTGCTGTGTCCCCGCTGTGTCCTGCTGTGTACCCCGCTGTGTCCCACTGTGTCCCGCTGTGTGCCCCCTTTGTTCCCCTCTTGTCCTGCTGTGTCCCCTGCTGTGTCCCCGCTGTGTCCCGCTGTGTCCCCGCTGTGTAATGCTGTTTCCCCCTTTGTGTCCGTTGTGTCCCCTGCTGTGTCCCTGCTGTGTCCCTTTGTGTCCCGCTGTGTCCCGCTATGTACCCCGCAGTTTCCTGCTGTGTCGCCTGATGTGTCCCGCTGTGTCCCCCTGTGTCCCCACTGTGTCCCGCTGTGTCCCTGCTGTGTCCCCTGCTGTGTCCCGCGATGTGGCCCGCTATTTCACGCTGTGTCCTTGCTGTGTCCCCAGTTATGTCCTGCTGTGTCCTCGCTGGGGCCCCCGCTGGGTCCCGCTGGGTCCGCGCTGTGTAACGCTGTGTCCCCCTTTGTGTCCCGCTGTGTCCCCCGCTGGGTCCCGCTGTGTCCCCGGCTGTGTCCCCCACTGTGTCCCGCTCTTTCTGGCTGTGTCCTGCTGTGTCCAGCTGTGTCCCGTTTTGTCCCGCTGTGTCCCGCGGTGTCCCCGCTGTGTCCCCTGCTTTGTCCCCTCTGTGTCCCGCTGTGTCCCGCTGTGACCCCCGCTGTGTCCCGCTGTTTTCCCTGCTGTGTTCCCCGCTGTGTCCCTCTGTGTCCCGTTGTGTTCTCGCTGTGTCCCGCTCTGTCCCGCTTTGTCCCGCTGGTCCTCGCTGTATCCACAGCTGTGTCCCGCTGTGTCCCTCGCTGTGTCCCCGCTGTTTCCTCCTGTGTCCCGCTGTGTCCTCGCTTTGTCCTTCTGTATCCCGCTGTGTCCCCCGCTGTGTCCCCCACTATTTCCCTGCTGTGTCCCGCTGTGTCCCCCTCTGTGTTCCCCACTGTGTCCCGCTGTGTCCCGATAAGTACCACTGTGTCCGCTACAGTGTCCCCCGCAGTGTCCCTTTGTGTACCCCACTGTGTCCCGCTGTATCACCCGTTGTGTCCCCCGCTGTCTCCACCGCTGTGTCCCCACTGTGTGCCGCTGTACCCCGCTGTGTCCCCGGCTGTGTCCCCAGCTGTGTCCCGCTCTTTCCCGCTGTGTCCTTGCTGTGTCCCCATTTGTGTCCCGCTGTGTCCTCTCTGTGTCCCCCGCTGTGTCCCACTGTGTCCCCATGTGTCACGCTGTGTCCTCTCTGTGTATCCCTCTGTGTCCCGCTGTGTCCTCGCTGTGTCCCACACTGTGTCCCCGCTGTGACCCGCTGTGTCCCTGCTGTGTCCCTGCTGTGTCCCGCTGTATCCCGTTGTGTCCCCGATGTCCCCCGCTGTGTACCGTTGTGTCCCGCTGTGTCCCCGGTGTGTCCCCGCTGTGTCCCGCTGTGTCCCCCCTGTGTCCCCGCTGTGTCCTCGCTGTGTCCCCCGCTGTGTCTCGCTGTGTCCCCCCTGTGTCCCCGCTGTCCCTCGCTGTGTCCCGGTGTGTCCCCGTTGTCCCCAGCTGTGTCACCCCTGTCCCCTGCTGTGTCCCCCGCTGTGTCCCCCGCTGTGTCCCCCGTTGTGTCCCCGCTATGTTCCGCTGTACCCCGTGTTGTCTGACTTTGTGCCCCGCTGTGTCCCCCGGTGTGTCCCAGCTGTGACCCGCTGTGTACCAATGTGTCCCCCCTGTGTCCCCGCTGTGTCTCCCTGCTGTCCCCCGCTGTGTCCCCATTGTGTTCCGCTGTGTCCCTGCTGTGTCTCCCTGCTGTCCCCTGCTGTGTCCCCTCTGTGTCTCCCTGCTGTCCCCCGCTGTGTCCCCATTGTGTTCCGCTGTGTCCCCGCTGTGTCTCCCTGCTGTCCCCCGCTGTGTCCCCTCTGTGTCCCGCTGTGTCTTCGCTGTGTCCCGCTGTGTCCTCGCTGTGTCCCCGCTGTTTCACGCTGTGTCCTGCTGTGTCCAGGTGTGTCCCCGCTGTCCCCCGCTGTGTCCCCTGCTTTGTCCCCGCTGTGTCCAGCTGTGTCCCGTTTTGTCCCGCTGTGTCCCGCTGTGTCCCGCTGTGTCCCCTGCTGTGTCCCCCGCTGTGTCCCGCTGTGTCCCGTTGTGTTCTCGCTGTGTCCCACTCTGTCCCACTTTGTCCCGCAGTGTCCTGCTGTGTCCGCCTCTGTGTCCCTCGCTTTGTCCCGCTGTGTCCCACTGTGTCCCCGCTGTGTCCCAGCTGTGTCCCGCTGTGTCCCCGTTGTTCCCCGGTTTGTCCCCACTGTCCCGCGCTGTGTCCCTCGCTGTGTACCTCTGTGTCTCGCTCTGTCCTCGCTTTGTTCCTGCGATGTCCCGCTGTGGCCCCGCTGTGGCCCTGCTGTGTTCCACTCTCTCCCGCTGTGTGGAGCTCTGTGTCCCCCGCTGTGTCCCCCGCTGTGTCCCCCTGTATCCTGGTTTGTCCCGCTTTGTCCCCCGCTGTGTCCAACAGTTTCCCACTGTGCCCCTGCTGTGTCCCTGCTGTGTCCCACTGTGTACCCCGCTGTGTCCCACTGTGTCCCGCTGTGTGCCCCCTTTGTTCCGCTCTGTGTCCCGGTGTGTCCCCGCTGTCCCCAGCTGTGTCACCGCTGTCACCCGCTGTGTCCCCCGCTGTGTCACCCGCTGTGTCCCCCGCTGTGTC
>NW_012287216.1:0-3028 GCF_000151885.1 Dipodomys ordii
TTTACCGCTGTGTCCCCCACTGTGTCCCCCGCTTTGTCCCCGCTGTGTCCCAGCTTTGTCCCGCTGTTTCCCCCGCTGTGTCCCGCTGTGTGCCCCCTTTGTTCCCCTCTGTGTTCTGCTGTGTCCTCGCTGTGTCCCTCTGTGTCCCCGCTGTGTAACGCTGGGTCCCCTTTTGTGTCCCGCTTTGCTCCCGCTGTGTCCCCGCTGTGTCAAGCTGTGTCCCCCTGTGTCCTGCTGTGTCCCCTGCTTGTCCCCCGCTGTGTCCCGCTGTGTCCCGCTGTGTCCTTGCTGTGTCCCCTGCTCTGTCCCTCTGTGTCCCGCTTTGTCCTCGTTGTGTCCCCTGCTATATCCTGTTGTGTCCCCCGCTATATCCTGTTCTGTCCCCCGCTGTGTCCCGCTGTGTCCCTGCTGTATCCCCGATGTGTCCCACTGTGTACCCCGCTGTGTCCCGCTCAGTCCTGCTGTGTCCCCCGCTGTGTTCCCCTCTGTATCCTGCTGTGTCCGGCTGTGTCCCACTGTGTACTCGCTGTGTCCCTGCTGTGTCCCGCTGTGTCCTCGCTGTGTCCCAGCTGTGTCCTGCTGTGTCCCCGTTGTTCCCTGGTTTGTCCCCACTGTCGCCCGCTGTGTCCCTCGCTGTGTACCTCTGTGTCGCTCTGTCCCCGCTTTGTCCCCGCTGTGTCCCACTGTGTCCCCGCTGTGTCCCGATGTGTACTTTTGTGTCTGCCTCTGTGTACCCCGCTGTGTCCTGCTGTGTCCTCGCTGTGTCCCCCGCTGTTTCCCCCTGCTGTGTCACCCGCTGTGTCCTTTGATGTGTCCACAGCTGAGTCCCGCTGTGTCCCCCGCTGTTTACCCCTGTGTCCCCCACTGTGTCCCCCGCTTTGTCCCCGCTGTGTCCCCCGCTGTGGTCCCGCTGTGTCCCGCTGTGTCCCGCTGTGTCCCTCTGTGTCCCTGCTGTTTCCCACTGTGACCCCCGCGCTGTCCTGCTGTGTCCCCGTTGTCCACCGGTGTGTCCCCTCTGTCCCCCGCTGTGTCCCGCTGGGTCCCGTTGTGTCCCGCTGTGTCGCTGCTTTGTCACTGCTGTGTCTCGCTGTGTCCCGCTGTGTCCACGCTGTGTCCCGCTCTGTCCCAGGCTGTGTCCCGCTGTGTTCCCTGCTGTGTTCCGCTGTGTCGCTGCTGTGTCCCGCTGTGTCCCTGCTGTGTCCCCGCTGTGTCCTCCGCTGTGTCCCCGCTGTGTCCCACTCTGTCCCCAGTGTGTCACGCTTTGTCCCGCTGTGTCCCCCGCTGTGTCCCGCTGTGTGCCCCCTTTGTTCCCCTCTGTGTCCTGGTGTGTCCCCTGCTGTGTCTTGCTGTGTCCCCCGCTGTGTCCCGCTATGTCCAGCTGTGTACCCCGCTGTGTTCTCCACTGTGTCCCACTGTGTCCTCGATGTGTCTCCGCTGTGTCCCGCTGTGTCCCGCTGTGTCCCGCTGTGTTCTGCTGTGTCCGCCTCTGTGTCCCCCGCTGTGTCCCGCTGTGATCCTGCTGTGTCCCCGCTGGGTCATACTGTGTCTCGCTGTGTCCCCGCTGTGTCCCCGCTGTGTACCGCTGTGTCTCTGGTGTGTCCTTGCGGTGTAACTGCTATGTCCCTCTGTGTTCCCACTGTGTCCCCGCTGTGTCCCGCGCTGTGTCCCACAGTGTCCCCCTCTGTATGCCCGCTGTGTCCCCGCTGTGTCCTCCTGTGTAGTTGCTGTGACCCCCGCTGTGTCCCGGTGTGTCCCCTGCTGTGTCCTTCTGCTTCCCGCTGTATCCCGCTGTGTCCTGAATTGTCGGCCTGTGTCCCCCGCTGTGTCCCGCTGTGTCCCCCGCTGTGTCCCACACTGTGTCCCGCTGTGTCCCCCGCTGTGTCCAGCTCTGTCCCGCTGTGTCCCGGCTGTCCGCCGGTGTGTCACCGCTGTCCACCGCTGTATCCCACGCTGTGTCCCGCTGTGTCCTGCTGTGTCCCCGCTGTGTGTCCGCTGTGTCCCGCTGTGTCCCTGGTGTGTCCTCGCTGTGTAACCGCTGAGTCCCTCTGTGTCCCCGCTGTGTCCCACTGTGTCCCCCGCTGTGTCCCCGCTGTGTTCCGCTGTGTCCTCCTGTGTCCCGCTGTGTCCTCGCTGTGTCCTTCTGTATCCCGCTGTGTCCCCCGCTGTGTCCCCTGCTGTGTCCCCGCTGTGTCCAGCTGTGTCATGTTTTGTCCCGCTGTGTCCCCATGTGTCCCTGCTTTGTCCCCTGCTTTGTCCACTCTGTGTCCCGCTGTGTCCCGCTGTGACCCCCGCTGTGTCCCGCTGTGTCCCCTTCTGTGTCCCCCGCTATGTCCCGCTGTGTCCCGTTGTGTTCTCGCTGTGTCCCGCTCTGTCCCGCTTTGTCCCGCTGTGTCCTGCTGTGTCCGCCTCTGTGTCCCTCGCTTTGTCCCGCTGTGTCCCCGCTGTGTCCCCACTGGGTCCCGCTGTGTCCCGGCTGTGTCCCCGCTGTTTCCTGCTGTGTCCCTGGTGTGTCCTCGCTGTGTAACTGCTATGTCCCTCTGTGTCCCCGCTGTGTCCCACTGTGTCCCGCAGTGTCCCGTTATGTCCCCTCTGTGTCCTCGCTGTATCCCCAGCTGTGTCCCACTGTGTCCCCCGCTGTGTGCCGCTGTGTCCCCGCTGAGTCCCAACTCTGTCCCGCTGTGTCCCCGTTTTTTCCCCGGTTTGACCCCACTGTCCCCCGCTGTGTCCCTCGCTGTGTACCTCTGTGTCTTGCTCTGTCCTCGCTTTGTTCCTGTGATGTCCCGATGTGGCTTCCCCTTGTCCCTGCTGTGATTCCACTCTCTCCCGCTGTGTGCACCATAAGAGACCACAGATAAAGACAATCACAGTGTATCCATGTATACCCGGTTTGACCCCATTTGTTCCCCCATTGAGTCCCACTGTTTCCCACATGAGACCCCGGAATGGTCCCCTGATGTGGTTCCCTCTTGTGTACCCCCATATATAACCAATGATACCAACAAGATAAACACATTATATACCCCCTCTG
>NW_012287217.1:0-1595 GCF_000151885.1 Dipodomys ordii
CCCGCTGTTTCCCCGCTTTTAACCGCTGTGTCCCCACTGTGTCCCCCGCTTTGTCCCCGCTGTGTCCCCGCTCTGTCCCGCTGTGTCCCGCTGTGTCCCTCTGTGTCGCCCCCTGTGTCCCCCTGTGTCCCCGCTGTTTCCCACTGTGACCTGCATGCTGTCTGCTGTGTCCCCGTTGTCCACCGGTGTGTCCCCTCTGTCCCCCGCTGTGTCCCCTCTGTGTCTCCCTGCTGTCCCCCGCTGTGTCCCGCTGTGTGTTCGCTGTGTCCCGCTGTGTCCTCGCTGTGTCCCCGTTGTTTCCCGCTGTATACTGCTGTGTCCGGCTGTGTCCCCGCTGTCCCCCGCTGTGTCCCCTGCTGTGTCCCCGCTGTGTCCAGCTGTGTCCCGTTTTGTACCGCTGTGTCCCGCTTTGTCCCCACTTTGTCCCCCGCTTTGTCCCCGCTGTGTCCCACTGTTTCCGCCGCTGTGTCCCGCTGTGTCCCCTGCTGTGTCCCCCGCTGTGTCCCGCTGTGTCCCGTTGTGTCCTTGCTGTGCCCCGCTTTGTCCTGCTGTGTCCCTCTGTGTCTCCGCTGTCCCCCGCCGTGTCCCCTGCTGTGTCCCCCACTGTGTCCCGCTGTGTCCCTGCTGTGTCCCGGCTGGGTCCCGCTGTGTTCCGCTGTGTCCCCGCTGTGTCCCCACTGTGTCCCGCTGTGTCCCCGCTGTGTCCCGCTGTGTCCCCTGCTGTGTCCCCCGCTGTGTCCTGCTGTGTCCCCGCTCTGTCCCCGCTGGGTCCCGCTGTGTCCCGCTGTGTCCCCGCTGTGTCTCTCTGTGTCCCTGCTGTATCTCCGCTGTGTCCCGCTGTGTCCTTGGTGTGTCCTCGCTATGTAACCGCTGAGTCCCTCTGTGTCCCCGCTGTGTCCCACTGTGTCCCCCGCTGAGTCCCCGCTGTGTCCCCGCTGTGTCCTCCTGTGTCCCGCTGTGTCCTCGCTGTGTCCTTCTGTATCCCGTTGTGTCCCCCGCTGTGTCCCCCACTATTTCCCCGCTGTGACCCGCTGTGTCCATGCTGTGTTCCCCGTTGTGTCCCGCTGTGTCCCGCTGTGTCCCGCTGTGTGCCTGCTAGCCCCCGGTGTGACCCCCGCTGTGTCCCGCTGTGTCCTGCGGTGTCTCGATGTGTACTGCTGTGTCTGCCTCTGTGTACCCCGCTGTGTCCTGCTGTGTCCCCCGCTATGTCCTGCTGTGTCCTCGCTGTGTCTCCCACTGTTTCCCGCTGTTTCCCCCGCTGTGTCCCCCGCTGTGTCCCGCTGTGTCCCCCGCTGTGTCCGGTTGCGTTTTCCACTGTGTCCCGCGGTGTCCTGCTGTGTACCCCCTGTGTCCCGCTGTGTACCGATGTGTCCCCGCTGTGTCCCTGCTGTGTCTTCCTGCTGTCCCCCGCTGTGTCCCCACTGTGTTCCGCTGTATCCCCGCTGTGTCCCACTCTGTCCCCACTGTGTCCCTCTTTGTCCCGCTGTGTCCCTCGCTGTGTCCCGCTGTGTCCCCCGCTGTGTCCCCGCTGTTTCCCGCTGTGTCCTGCTGTGTCCGGGTGTGTCCACGCTGTCCCCCGCTGTGTCCCCTGCTGT
>NW_012287218.1:0-1843 GCF_000151885.1 Dipodomys ordii
TCAAACAAACAAACAAAAAACTCAGATCCCTACAAAGGAATGAAGAACACTAGTATGGTTACTATGGATAAATAAAAAATGACTTTTTATCATGATTTAAACACCTCTAAAAGATAAGTGATTGAGGTATTGTTGAGAGTGGCTATCAGCAGGAGGGTGAAGGGTGAGAATAAGTTTCAAGTTATATACACTTATATGAAGTTATGAAAATAGCATAAAGAAACCTGTTGAAATTATTTTAAGAAGGGGAAGGGCCAGGCCCTGGTGGCTCATGCCTGTAATCCTAGCTACTCAGCAGGCTGGGATATGAGGATCGAGGTTCAAAGCCAGTCCAGGCAGTAAAGTCCTTAAGACTCTTATCTCCAATTAATTACCAGAAAACCAGAAGTAGCACTGTGGCTCAAGTGGTAGAGCACTTGCCTTGCCTTAGCTGCAGAGCGAAGGAATTCAAGCCCCACAATCGCCTAAATAAATAAATATGGGGAGAGAGGAGGAGAAAATAGATTCATCAGGGGATGGAACTGATGAGTGCATTATTTGCAAGCATAGAAATGTCACAATGAGGCTAGGAAGGTGGCTCAGTGGTAGAATGCTTGTCTTGCATGCATGAGGCCCTGGGTTCGATTCCTCAGCACCACCGAAGCAGAAAAAAGCCGGAAGTAGCACTGTGGTTCAAGTGGTAGAGCGCTAGCCTTGAGCTGAGGGACAGTGCCCAGGCCCAGAGTTTAGCCCCATGATCAACAAACTTAAAAAAAAAACAACTGTAAAATCCAGATGGCTCACACCTGTAATCCCTAGCTACCCCGAAGGCTAAGATCTTAGGATCCACGGTTAAAGCCATCCAAGGCAAGAAAGTCCATGAAACTCATCTCCAATTAAACACAAAAAAGTCCAAAGTGGAACTATGACTCAAGTAGTAGAGTACTAGCCTTGTGGGAAAAAGTGAGAAGAAATCCTAAGATAATGCCCAGCACGCGCGCACGCACACACACACACACACACACACACACTATATGCATATATGTAAATATTACAATGAAATTTCTTTGCACGATTAAAATATACTAATAATAAATTTAAAAAACAAACATGTTTAAAGTGAAAAAAACAACAACAAAAAAAAGCCAGGCACCTATAATCCTAGTTACTCAGGTGGCTCAGATCTGAAGGTCCTGGTTCAAAGCCAGTCAAGGACAGGAAAGTTGGTGAGACTCTTATCTCCAATAAACTACTCAGAAAAAGCCAGAAGTGTGGTAGAGGGCTAGCCTTGAGCACAGAGAGGCTCAGAGACAGCACCAGGCCCAGAGTTCAAGCCCTAGGACTGGCTTGAGAATTCGAAGTTAGTAGCCATCCCAGGAAGGCAAATTCCTAAGACTCTTATCTCTCTAATCAACCCTCCCCCCCAAAAAAAGCCATAAATGGAGGTGTGGCTTAAGTACTAAGACACACAAGGCTCACCAATCAACGGATTTAACTCAAAACGATAGTCTTTAACTATAATGAAAATGAATTAGAAAGCAAAGACAAAATGATACCTGGAAAATACCCAAGAATTTGGAAACTGGAAGGATTATAAGTAATTCACATGGCAAGAAATTAAAAGGGAAATTGGAAAGTACAGTGAGTGGTCTAAAGTCCAATCTTCAGAGATGTGTGAGATGAGGTCAAAGCAATCCTTAGAAGGAAATAACTAGACTAGAAAAGGAGGGTCTAAGATCAGTGACTTCTGCTTCTACCTTACGAAATCAGAAAGAACAAATTAAACTCAAGCAGAGAAGAACCATACCTTAATTATTCTAAAATCTCCCTTGACCAGCACCTAAAACCATGATGTACAGAAATG
>NW_012287219.1:0-2813 GCF_000151885.1 Dipodomys ordii
GGGGGTTTCATCTGGGGTGTAGTTGTTGTATGTCCGGGGGTTCTGCGGGGTCTTACGGTGACCTCAGCGGGATTCAGTGGTATTCATTGGTGTGATTCAGTGATATCAGGGGAATAATACAGTGGGACACAGCGGGGGACACAGTGGAACACAGCGAGGACACAGCGGGACACAGCGGGACACAGTGGGGACACAGGGGGACACAGCGGGGGACACAGAGGCGGACACAGCAGGACACAGCGGGACACAGCGGGAGACAGCGGGACACAGCGGGGACACAGCAGGTGACCCAGCGAGGACACAGCGGTACACATCATGGACACAGGGGGTCACAGTGGGGAAATAGTGGGGGACACAGCGGGGGACACAGCGGGATACAGGACACAGCGAGGACACAGCGGGACACAGGAGGACACAGCGGTGAAACAGCCGGACACAGCGGGGGACATAGCTGGGGACACAGCGGGACACAGCAGGGGTCACAGCGGGACATAGCAGGACAAAACGGGACACAGCTGGATACAGCGGGGACACAGCAGGGGACACATCGGAGGACAGCAGGGACACAGCCGGACACAGCAAGACACAGTGGGAAACAGCGGGTACACAGCAAGGACACAGTGGGACACAGTGGGGGACACAGGGGAACACAGCGGGACACAGCCAGACACAGCTGGGGACACAGCGGGTGACACAGCGGGGGAAACAGCGGGAAACAGCGGGGGACACAGCGAGGACACAGCAGGACATAGCGGGGGACACAGCAGGACACAGCGGGGTACACAGAGGCAGACACAGCGGTACACATCGGGACACAGCGGGGATACAGCGGGAACACAGCGGGCCACAGCGGGCCACAGCGGGTTTACAGCAGGACACAGCAGGAAACAGCGGGGGACACACGGGGGAGAGCAGGCACACAGCGGGACACAGCGGGACACATCGGGACACAGCGGGGAACACAGCGGGACACACAGCGGGACACAGCGGGACACAGCGGGACACAGAGGGGAACAAAGGGGGCACACAGCGTGACACAGTGGGACACATCGGGGGACAATGCGGGACAAACCGGGATACAGGGGGACACAGCGATGGACACAGCGGGGGACACAGAGCTGCACACAGCGGGAGAGAGTGGAACACAGCAGGGACACAGCGGGGATACAGCGGGACATCACAGGAACAAAGCGAGTACAGAGCGAGACAAAGCGGTCCACAGCGAGGGACACAGCGGGGGACAGTGGGGACAAACCGGGGAAAAACGGGGACACAGCGGGACACAGCTGGGACACAGCGGTGACACAGCAGCACACAGTGGGGGACACAGTGGGACACAGCATGGGATACAGCGAGGACACAGAGGGGACATAGGGGGAACATTGCGGGACACAGTGGGACACAGCGGGGACAGACAGACATAGCAGTTACACAGCGAGGACACACCAGGGACACAGAGGGACACAGCGGGGACACAGCAGGGACACAGTGGGGGACACTGTGGGGGACACAGCGGTAAATAGCGGGGGAAACAGCGATACTCAGCGGGGGACACAGCAAAGAACACAGCGGGACACAGCAGGGGACAAAGGGGAACACAGCACGACACAGCCGGACACAGCTGGGGACACAGCGGGTGACACAGCGGGGGAAACAGCGGGAAACAGCGGGGGACAAAGCGAGGACACAGCAGGACACAGCGGGGGACATAGCAGGACACAGCGGGGTACACAGAGGCAGACACAGCGGTACACATTGGGACACAGCGGGGACAAAGCGGGGACACAGCCGGACACAGCGGACCACAGCGGCGACACAGCAGGACACAGCGGGACACAGCGGGGGACACACCGGGGGAGAGCAGGCACACAACGGGACACAGCGGGACACAGCGGGGAACACAGGGGGACACACAGCGGGACACAGCGGGACACAGCGGGGGACACAGCATGGACACAGCGGGTCACAGCGGGGAATTATTGTTGGACACAGCGGGGGACACAGCGGGATACAGAAAGACACAGCGAGGACACAGCGGGACACAGGAGGACACAGTGGGGACACAGCAGGGACACAGCGGGGGACACAGTGGGACACAGCGGGGACACAGAGGGACTCAGCGGTTACACAGCGAGGACACAACAGGGACACAGCGCGACACAGTGGAGACACAGCAGGGACACAGTGACACACAGCGAGGACACAGCGGGACACAGCGTGGGATACAGGGGGGACAGCGGTGACAAACCGGCGGACAGCGGGGACACAGCAGGACACAGCGGGAAACAACGGGGGACACAGCGGACACAGTGGGAGACACAGTGGGGGACACAGAGGGACACAGCTGGGGACACAGCGAGAACACAGCGGGACACAGCTGGGAAACAGCGGGGGACACAGTGGGACACTGCGGGGACAGAGGGCCTTAGCAGGTACACAGTTAGGACACACCAGGGACACAGCGGGGACAAAGCGGGGACACAGCGGGACACAGCGGGGACACAGCCGGGACACAGCGGTACACAGCGTGGGACACAGCAGGGCACACATTGGGGGACAGCGGGGACACAGAGGGACACAGCAGGACAAAGCGGGGACACAGTAAGGACACAACGGGACACAGCTGGGAAACAGCGGGGGACACAGTGGGATACTGCGGGGACACAGAGGGACTTAGCGGTTACACAGTTAGGACACACCAGGGACACAGCGGGACACAGCGGGGACACAGCAGGGACACAGCGGGACACAGCGGGACCCAGCGGGGACACAGCGGGGACACAGCGGGACACAGCAAGAACACAACGGGACAC
>NW_012287220.1:0-2884 GCF_000151885.1 Dipodomys ordii
TCAAGCGGGACACAGAGGGATACACAGAGAGGACACAGCCTGACACATGGGGACACAGCAGGACACAGCGGGTGACCCATTGAGGACACAGCGGGACACAAATGGGGACACAGCAAGGACACAGGGGGACACAGCGTGAAAGAGCGGGACACAGCAGGGGCCACAGCTGGGGACACAGCGGGACACAGCAGGGGACACAGCGGGGACCCAGCGGGACACAGTGGGGACACAGCGGGACACAGCGGGACTCATCGGACGACACAGCAGGACACTGCGGGGTACACAGCGGGACACAAAGGGACACAGCAGGGACACAGCGGGGGACACAGTGGGACACAAAGGGGGACACAGTGTTACACAGCGGGGACACAGCAGGGGACACAGCAGGACACAGAGGGGAACAAAGGGGGCACACAGCGGGACACAGTGGGACACAGCGGGGTACACAGCGGGACACAGCGGGCACACAGCAGGGGCACAGTACAGCGCGGGACAAAGCGGGACACACCGGGATACAGCGGGACACAGCGGGGGACACAGCAGGGGACACAGAGTCGCACACAGCGGGTGAGAGTGGAACACAGCAGGGACACAGCGGGGACACAGCGGGACATCGCGGGGACAAAGCGAGGATAGAGCGGGACACAGAGCTACACAGCGGGGAATACAGCATGGACACAGCGGGTCACAGCGGGGAAATAGTGGGGGACGCAGCGGGGCACACAGAGGGATACAGAAGGACACAGCGAGGACAGAGAGGGACACAGGAGGACACAGCGGGGACACCGCGGGGACACAGCGGGGAAACAGTGGGACACAGCGGGGACACAGAGGGACACAGCGGGGACACAGCGAGGACACACAAGGGACACAGAGGGACACAGCGGAGACACAGTAGGGACACTGTGAGACACAGCGAGGACACAGCGGGACACAGCGTGGGATACAGCGGTGGACAGCGGTGACACACCGGCGGACAGCGGGGACACAGCAGGACACAGTGGGACACAACGGGGGCACAGTGGGACACAGTGGGGGACACAGCAGGGGAAATAGCCGGACACAGCGTGGGACACAGCGATGACACAGCGGGACACAGCGGGGACAAAGCGGGGGACAGCGGGGACACACATGCGGACAGCGGGGACACAACGGGACACAGCGGTGGACATCGGGGACACAGCGGGGACACAGCAGGGACACAGCGGGTCACAGCCTGGACACAGTGGGGGACACAGCGAGGACACAGCGGGACACAGAGGGATACACAGAGAGGACACAGCGTGACACATGGGGACACAGCGGGACACAGCGGGTGACCCAGCGAGGACACAGCGGGACACAAATGGGGACACAGCAAGGACACAGCGGGACACAGCGGGAAAGAGCGGGACACAGCCGGGGACACAGCGGGACACAGCAGGGGACACAGCGGGGACACAGTGGGGACACAGCAGGACACAGCGGGACACATCTGGGGACACAGCAGGACACTGCAGGGTACACAGCGGGATACAGCGGGACACAGTGGGACACAGCGGGGACACAGCAGGGGACACAGAGGGAAAGAGCGGGACACAGCGGGGGACACAGCCGGGGACACAGCGGGACACAGCAGGGGACACAGCGGGGACACAGCATGGACACAGCGGGTCACAGCGGGGAAATAATGGGGGACACAGCGGGGGACACAGCGGGATAGAGAAGGAAACAGCGAGGACACAGCGGGACACAGGAGGACACAGCGGGGACACAGCGGGGACACAGCGGGGGACACAGTGGGACACAGCGGGACACAGAGGGATTCAGCGGTTACACAGCGAGGACACACCAGGAACACAGCAGGACACAGGGGAGACACAGCGGGGACACAGCGGGAAACAGCGGACACATCGGGGGACACAGCAGGACACTGCAGGGTACACAGCGGGACACAGCGGGACACAGCTGGACACAGCGGGGACACAGCAGGGGACACAGCGTGTGACAGAGGGGACACAGCCGGACACAGCATGACACAGCGGGAAACAGCGGGGACACAATAAGACACAGTGGGACACAGCGAAGACAGAGCGGGACACAGAGGGGACACAGCGGGGACAGCCAGCGGGGACAGCCGGGAGACACAGCGGGGACACAGCGGGGACACAGCGGATCACAGTGGGGACACAGCGGGGGACAGCAGGGAGACACAGCGGGGATAAAACAGGGACACAGCGGGACACAGCGGGGAACAGAGCAGGATATAGCGGGGGACACAGCGGGACACAGCAGGGACACAGCGGGACAGAGCAGGGAACACAGCAGGATATAGCAGGGGACACAGCGAGGACAAAGCGGGACACAGAGGGACACAGCAGGGGACACAGCAGGGGACACAGCAGGACACAGGGGGACACAGCGGGACACAGCGGGGACAAAGCGTGGGACACAACGAGGACACAGAGGGGGATACAGGGGGACACAAACGGGGACCCAGCGTTACACAGCGGCGACACAGCAGGGGACACAGCAGTACACAGAGGGGAACAAAGGGGGCACACAGCGGGACACAGTGGGACACAGCGGGGTACACAGCGGGACACAGCGGGGACACAGCAGGGGCACAGTGGGAAACAGCGGGACACAGTGGGGGACAGAGCCGCACACAGCGGGAGAGAGTGGAACACAGCAGGGACAGAGCGGGGACACAGGGGGGACTCAGCGAGGACACAGCGTGACACATGGGGACACAGCGGGACACAGCAGGGGACCCAGCGAGGACACAGCGGGACACAATTGGGGACACAGAAAGGACACAGCGGGACACAGCGGGAAAGAGCGGGACACAGCAGGTTACAAAGCCGGGGACACAGCGGGACACAGCGGGACACATCGGGGGTGA
>NW_012287221.1:0-1806 GCF_000151885.1 Dipodomys ordii
GACCCAGTGGGGGACAGCAGGGAGACACAGCGGGGACACAGCGGGGATAACAGTGGAACACTGTGGGGACACAGCGGGGGACAGCAGGGAGATACAGCGGGAACACAGCGGGGACACATCGGTACACAGAGGGACACAGACGATACACAGCAATACAAAAGCGGGACACAGCGGGAAACACAACCGGACACAGCGGGGGACACAGCGGGACACAGCGGGGGACACAGCGGGTCACAGCGGAACACAGTGGGGACAGAGCTGGACACAGCGGGGACACAGCGGGGCACAAAGTCAGACACCACGGGATACAGCGGAACATAGCGGGGACACAGCGGGGGACACAGCGGGGGACACAGCGGGGGACACAGCAGGTGACAGCGGTGACACAGCTGGGGACAGCGGGGACACCCCGGGACACAGCGGGGGACAGCGGGGAGATAGGGGGGCACAGCGAGACACAGCGGGAGACACAGCGAGGACACAGCGGGGACACAGGGGTGACACAACGGGACACAGCGGGACGAAACGGGTCACAGCGGGACACAGAGGGAGATACAGCGGGGGACAGCAGAGACACCCCTGGGGACAGCAGGGACACAGCTGGACATAGCGGGGGACAACGGGGACACAGCGGGACACACCGGGGACACAGCGGGGACACAACGGGACAGAGCAGGGGACATCGGTGACACAGCGGGACACAGCGGGACACAGCAGGACACAGCAGGGACACAGCAGGGACATAGGGGATCACAGCGGGGGACACAGAGGCGGACACAGCAGGACACAGCGGGACACAGCGGGACACAGTGGGACACAGCGGGGACACAGCGAGTGACCCAGCGAGGACACAGCAGTATACAGCATGGACACAGCAGGTCACAGTGGGGAAATAGTGGGGGACACAGCGGGGGACACAGCGGGATACAGAAGGACACAGCGAGGACACAGCGGGACACAGGAGGACACAGCGGCGACACAGCGGGGGACACAGTGGGACACAGCGGGGACACAGAGGGACTCAGTGGGGGATACAGCGGGGGACAGCGGTGACACACCGGCGGACAGCGGGGACACAGCGGGACACAGAGGGACACAGTGGGGGACACAGCGGGACACAGTGGGGGACACAGCGGGGAACACAGCCTGACACAGCTGGGGACACAGAGGGACACAGCGGGGACACAGAGGGACTCAGCGGTTACACAGCGAGGACACACCAGAGACACAGCGGGACACAGCGAGGACACAGCGGGGACACGGAAAGACACACCAAAGACACAGCGGCGACACACCGGGATACAGCAGAGACACAGCGGGACACAGCGGGGGACATAGCGGGACACAGCGGGACCCAGTGGGACCCAGCGGGGACACATCAAAGGACACAGTTGGTGACACAGCGGGGGAAACAGCGGGACAAAGCAGGGGACACAAAGGCGGACACAGCAGGACACAGCGGGACACAGCTGGACAGAGTGGGACACAGCGAGAAAACAACGGGACACAGCGGGAAACAGCGGGGGACACAGCAGGGGACACAGCGGGACACAGCGGGACACAGAGGGGACAAAGCAGGGGACAAAGCGGGGACACAGCGGGACAAAACGGGACACAGCTGGACACAGCGGGGACATAGCAGAAACACAGCGGGGGACAGCGGGGATACAGCCGGACACAGCAGGACACAGCAGGAAACAACGGGGACACAGCAAGGACACAGTGGGACACAGCAGGACACAGAGGGGACACAGCGGGGGACAGCAGGGAGACACAGCGGGGATACAGCGTGGACACAGCGGATGA
>NW_012287222.1:0-38319 GCF_000151885.1 Dipodomys ordii
CAAAGGGGGACACAGTGTTACACAGCGGGGACACAGCAGGGGACACAGCTTGGACACAGAGGGGAACAAAGGGGGCACACAGCGGGACACAGTGGGACACATCGGGGTACACAGCGGGACACAGCGGGCACACAGCAGGGGCACAGTCCAGCGCGGGACAAAGCGGGACACACCGGGATACAGCGGGACACAGCAGGGGACACAGCAGGGGACACAGAGCCGCACACAGCGGGAGAGAGTGGAACACAGCAGGGACACAGCGGGGACACAGCGGGACAAAGCGGGGGAAACAGAGGCAGACACAGCAGAACACAGCGGGACACAGTGGGACAGAGCGGGACACAGCGAGAACACAACGGGACACAGTGGGACACAGCAGGGGACACAGCAGGGGACAAAGCGGGGAAACAGCAGGACACAGCGGGACAAAACGGGACACAGCTGGACACAGCGGGGACACAGCAGGGGACACAGCGTGGGACAGAGGGGACACAGCCGGACACAGCAGGACACAGCGGGAAACAGCGGGGACACAATAAGGACACAGTGGGACACAGCGAAGACAGAGCGGGACACAGAGGGGACACAGCGGGGACAGCCGGGAGACACAGCGGGGACACAGCGGGGACACAGCGGAACACAGTGGGGACACAGCGGGGGACAGCAGGGAGACACAGCGGGGATAAAACAGGGACACAGCGGGACACAGCGGGGGACAGAGCAGGATATAGCGGGGGACACAGCGGGACACAGCGGGGACACAGCGGGACAGAGCAGGGAACACAGCAGGATATAGCAGGGGACACAGCGAGGACAAAGCGGGACACAGAGGGACACAGCAGGGGACACAGCAAGGCCACAGCGGGACACAGCGGGACACAGCGGGGGACACAGCAGGGGACACAGCAGGACACAGGGGGACACAGCGGGACACAGCGGGGACAAAGCGTGGGACACAACGAGGACACAGAGGGGGATACAGCGGGACACAAACGGGGACCCAGCGTTACACAGCGGGGACACAGCAGGGGACACAGCAGTACACAGAGGGGAACAAAGGGGGCACACAGCGGGACACAGTGGGACACATCGGGGTACACAGCGGGACACAGCGGGGACACAGCAGGGGCACAGTGGGAAACAGCGGGACACAGTGTGGGCAGAGCCGCACACAGCGGGAGAGAGTGGAACACAGCAGGGACAGAGCGGGGACACAGGGGGGGACTCAGCGAGGACACAGCGTGACACATGGGACACAGCGGGACACAGCGGGGGACCCAGCGAGGACACAGCGGGACACAAATGGGGACACAGAAAGGACACAGCGGGACACAGCGGGAAAGAGCGGGACACAGCAGGTTACACAGCCGGGGACACAGCGGGACACAGCGGGACACATCGGGGGACACAGCAGGACACTGCAGGGTTCAGAGCGGGACACAGCGGGACACAGCGGGGACACAGCAGGGACACAGTGTGAAACAGTGGGACACAGCGGGGGGACAAAGCGGAACACACCGAGACACAGCAGGACACAGCGCGGGACACAGTGGAAGACACAGAGCTGCACACACCGGGAGAGAGTGGAGCACAGCACGGACACAGCAGGGACACAGCGGGACACAGCAGGCCACAGCGGGGGACACAGCAGGGGACACAGCGGGACACAGCGAGGACACAGCGGGACACAGAGTGATACACAGAGAGGACACAGCGTGACACATGGGGACACAGCGGGACACAGCGGGGGGCAGAGCGAGTACACAGCGGGACACAGCGAAGACACAGCGGGACACAGAGAGGACCCAGTGGGGGACAGCAGGGAGACACAGCGGGGACACAGCGGGGATAACAGTGGAACACTGTGGGGACACAGCGGGGGACAGCAGGGAGATACAGCGGGAACACAGCGGGGACACATCGGTACACAGAGGGACACAGACGATACACAGCAATACAAAGCGGGACACAGTGGGAAACACAACCGGACACAGCGGGGGACACAGCGGGACACAGCGGGGGACACAGCGGGTCACAGCGGAACACAGTGGGGACAGAGCTGGACACAGCGGGGACACAGCGGGGCACAAAGTCAGACACCACGGGATACAGCGGAACATAGCAGGGACACAGCGGGGGACACAGCGGGGGACACAGCGGGGGACAGCGGTGACACAGCTGGGGACAGCGGGGACACCCCGGGACACAGCGGGGGACAGCGGGGACAAAGGGGGGCACATCGAGACACAGCGGGGGACACAACGAGGACACAGCGGGGACACAGGGGTGACACAACGGGACACAGCGGGACAAAACGGGTCACAGCGGGACACAGAGGGGGATACAGCGGGGGACAGCGGAGACACCCCTGGGGACAGCAGGGACACAGCTGGACATAGTGGGGGACAGCGGGGACACAGCGGGACACACCGGGGACACAGCGGGGACACAACGGGACAGAGCAGGGGACATCGGTGACACAGCGGGACACAGCGGGACACAGCAGGACACAGCAGGGACACAGCAGCGACACAGCGGATCACAGTGGGGACACAGTGGGGTACACAGCGAGGACACAGCGGGACACAGAGGGATACACAGAGAGGACACAGCGTGACACATGGGGACACTGCGGGACACAGCGGGGGACACAGAGAGGACACAGTGGGACACAAATGGGGACACAGCAAGGACACAGCGGGACACAGCGGGAAAGAGTGGGACACAGCGGGGGACAGAGCCGGGGACACAGCGGGGTACAGCGGCAAACAGTGGGGACACAGCGGGGGACACAGCGGGGGACACAACGGGTGTCACAGCGGGACACAGTTGGGGTACACAAAGGGACACAGCGGGGGACACTGTAGCAGACACAGTGGGACTTATCGGGACACAGCGGGACAAAGCGGGATACAGAAGGACAAAGCGAGGACACAGCGGGACACAGGAGGACACAGCGGGACAAAGCAGGGCACATCGGGGGACACAGCAGGATACTGCAGGGTACACAGCAGGACAAATCGGGACACCAAGGGACACAGCAGGGACACAGCGGGGGACACAGTGGGGTACACAGCGGAATACAGCGGGGACACAGCTGGGGCACAGTGGGAAACAGCGGGACACAGCGGGGGACAAAGCGGGCAACACCGGGACACAGCGGGACACAGCCGGGGACACAGTGGAGGACACAGAGCTGCACACAGCGGGAGAGAGTGGAACACAGCACGGACACAGCAGGGACACTGCGGGACACAGCGGGTCACAGCGGGCAAATAGTGGGGGACACAGCGGAAGACACAGCAGGATACAGAAGGACAAAGCGAGGACACAGCGGGGACATAGGGTGAAACTGCGGGACACAGTGGGACACAGCGGGGACACAGAGGGACATAGAGGTTACACAGCCAGGACACACCAGGGACACAGCAGAACACAGCGGGGACACAGCAGGGACACAGCGGGACACAGCGGGACCCAGCGGGGACACAGCGGGGACACAGCGGGACACAGCGGGGGACACAGAGGTGTACACAGTAGGACACAGCGGGACACAGCGGGAGACAGCGGGACACAGCGGGGACACAGCGGGACACAGCGGGAAAGAGCGGGACACAGCTGGGGACACACCCGGGGACACAGCGGGACAAAGCAGGGGACACAGCGGGGACACAGAGGGACTCAGCGGTTACACAGCAAGGACACACCAGGGACACAGTGGGACACAGCGGAGACACAGCAAGGACACAGTGAGACACAGCGAGGACACATCGGGACACAGCGTGGGCTACAGCGGGGGACAGCGGTGACACACCAGCGGACAGGGAGGACACAGCATTACACAGCGGGACACAGCGGGGGACACAGCGGGACACAGTGGGGGACACAGCGGGGGACACAGCTGTGGACACAGCGAGGACACAGTGGGACAAATTGGGGGACACAGCGAGGACACAGCGGGACACAGCGGGGGACACAGCAGGGAACACAGCGGGACACAGGGGGGGTCAGAGCGGGACACAGCGGGACAAAAAGGGACACAGCTGGACACAGCGGGGACACAGCAGGGGACACAGCGGGGGACAGCGGGGACACAGCCGGACACAGCAGGAGACAGCGCGAAACAGTGGGGACACAGCAAGGACACAGTGGGACACAGCGAAGACACAGCGGGACACAGAGGGGACACAGCGGGGGACAGCAGGGAGACACAGCGGGGACACACGGGGACACATCGGTACACAGCGGGACACAGACGGTACACAGCAATACACAGCGGGACACAGCGGGAAACACAACCGGACACAGCGGGGGACACAGCAGGATACAGCGGGGGACACAGTGGGACACAGCGGGGGCACAGAGGGACTCAGCGGTTACACAGCCAGGACACACCAGGGACACAGCGGGACACAGCGGGGGACACAGTGGGACACAGTGGGGGACACAGCGGGGGACACAGTGGGACACAGCGGGGGACACAGCGAGGACACAGCGAGACGCAGCGGGGACACAGCGGAGGACAGCGGTGACACACATGCGGAGAGCGGGGACACAACGGGACACAGCGGTGGACATCGGGGACACAGCGGGACACAGTGGGGACACAGCAGGGACACAGCGGGTCACAGCCTGGACACAGTGGGGGACACAGCGAGGACACAGCGGGACACAGAGGGATACACAGAGAGGACACAGCCTGACACATGGGGACACAGCAGGACACAGCGGGTGACCCATTGAGGACACAGCGGGACACAAATGGGGACACAGCAAGGACACAGGGGGACACAGCGTGAAAGAGCGGGACACAGCAGGGGCCACAGCTGGGGACACAGCGGGACACAGCAGGGGACACAGCGGGGACCCAGCGGGACACAGTGGGGACACAGCGGGACACAGCGGGACTCATCGGACGACACAGCAGGACACTGCGGGGTACACAGCGGGACACAAAGGGACACAGCAGGGACACAGCGGGGGACACAGAGCTGCACACAGCGGGAGAGAGTGGAACACAGCAGGGACACAGCGGGGATACAGCGGGACATCACAGGAACAAAGCGAGGACAGAGCGAGACAAAGCGGTCCACAGCGAGGGACACAGCGGGGGACAGTGGGGACAAACCGGGGAAAAACGGGGACACAGCGGGACACAGCTGGGACACAGCGGTTACACAGCAGCACACAGTGGGGGACACAGTGGGACACAGCAGGGGATACAGCGAGGAAACAGAGGGGACATAGGGGGACACTGCGGGACACAGTGTGACACAGCGGGGACACAGAGGGACATAGCAGTTACACAGCGAGGACACACCAGGGACACAGAGGGACACAGTGGGGACACAGCCGGGACCCAGCGGGACCCAGCGGGGACACAGCAGGGACACAGCGGGGACACAGCGGGACAAAGCGGGGGACAAAGTGGCGGACACAGCAGGACACAACGGGACAGAGCGGGACAGAGCGGGACACAGCGAGAACACAACGGGACACAGCGGGACACAGCGGGGGACACAACAGGGGACACAGCGGGACACAGTGGGGGACACAGCGGGACACAGCGGGACACAGAGGGGACAAATCAGGGAGACACAGCGGGGACACAGCGGGACACAGCGGGACAAAACGGGACACAGCTGGACACAGTGGGGACACAGCAGGGGACACAGCGGGGGACAGCGGGGACACAGCCGGACACAGCAGGACACAGCGGGAAACAGCGGGGACACAGCAAGGACACAGTGGGACACAGTGAAGACACAGCGGGACACAGAGGGGACACAGCGGGGGACAGCAGGGAGACACAGCGGGGACACAGCGGGGACAGAGCGGAACACAGTGGGGACACAGCGGGGGACAGCAGGGAGACACAGCGGGGACACAGCGGGGACACATCGGTACACAACGGGACACAGCCGGTACACAGCAATGCACAGCGGGACACAGCGGGAAACACAACCGGACACAGCGGGGGACACAGCGGGACACAGCGGGGGACAAAGCGGGACACAGCTGGACACAGTGGGGACAGAGCGGTACACAGCGGGGACACAGCGGGGGACACAGCAGAGCAAAAAGTCAGACACCACGGGATACAGCGGAACATAGAGGGGACACAGCGGGGGACACCGCGGGTGACAACGGTGACACAGCTGGGGATAGCGGGGACACACCGGGACACAGCGGGGGACAGCGGGAACACAGGGGGCACACAGCGTGACACAGCGGGGGACACAGCGAGGACACAGCGGGGACACAGGGGGGGACACAGCGGGACACAGCGGGACAAAACGGGACACAGCGGGTCACAGAGGGGAATACAGCGGGGGACAGCGGGGACACCCCTGGGGACAGCAGGGACACAGCGGGGGACAGCGGAGACACAGCGGTACAAAGCGGGGACACATCGGGCACAGCAGCGACACAGTGTTACACAGCGGGGACACAGCAGGGGACACAGCCGGACACAGAGGGGAACAAAGGGGGCACACAGCGGGACACAGTGGGACACAGCGGGGTTCACAGCGGGACACAGCGGGGACACAGCAGGGGCACAGTGGGAAACAGCGGGACACAGCGGGGGACAAAGAGGGACACACCGGGATACAGCGGGACACAGCGGGGGACACAGCAGGGGACACAGAGCCGCACACAGCGGGAGAGAGTGCAACACAGCAGGGACACAGCGGGGACACAGCGGGACATAGCGGGGACAAAGCGAGGACAGAGCGGGACACAGAGGTACACAGCGAGGGACACAGCAGGGGACAGTGGGGACAAACCGGGGAACAACGGAGACACAGCAGGACACAGCCGGACCCAGCAGGACACAGAGGGGAACACAGCGGGGGACACAGCGGGACAGAGCGAAACACAGCGGGGTACACAGTGGGACACATCGGGGATACAGCAGGGACACAGCGGGACACAGCGGGGGACAGAGCAGGATATAGCGGGGGACACAGCGGGACACAGCGGGGATACAGCGGGACAGAGCAGGGAACACAGCGGGATATAGCAGGGGACACAGCGAGGACAAAGCGGGACACAGAGGGACACAGCGGGGGACACAGCAGGGGACACAGCAGGACACAGGGGGACACAGCGGGACACAGCGGGGACACAGCGTGGGACACAACGAGGACACAGCAGGGGATACAGCGGGACACAAACGGGGACCCAGCGTTACACAGCGGGGACACAGCAGGGGACACAGCAGGACACAGAGGGGAACAAAGGGGGCACACAGCGGGACACAGTGAGACACAGCTGGGTACACAGCGGGACACAGCGGGGACACAGCAGGGGCACAGTGGGAAACAGCGGGACACAGCGGGGGACAAAGCGGGACACACAGGGCTACAGCGGGACACAGTGGGGGACACAGCAGGGGACATAGAGCCGCACACAGCGGGAGAGAGTGCAACACAGCAGGGACACAGCGGGGACACCGCAGGGGACCCAGCGAGGACACAGCGTGACACATGGGGACACAGCGGGACACAGCGGTGGACCCAGCCAGGACACAGCGGGACACAAATGGGGACACAGAAAGGACACAGCGGGATACAGCGGGAAAGAGCGGGACACAGCAGGGGACACAACCGGGGACACAGCGGGAAACATCGGGGGACACAGCAGGACACTGCAGGGTACACAGCGGGACACAGCGGGAAACAAAGGGACACAGCAGGGACACAGCGGGGGACACAGTGGGACACAGCGGGGTACACAGCGGGACACAGCGGGGACACAGCAGGGGCACAGTGGGAAACAGTGGGACACAGCGGGGGGACAAAGCGGGACACACCGGGACACAGCGGGACACAGCGGGGGACACAGCAGAGGACACAGAGCTGCACACAGCGGGAGAGAGTGGAACACAGCACGGACACAGCAGGGACACAGCGGGACATAGCGGGGACAAAGTGAGGACAGAGCGGGACACAGAGGTACACAGCGAGAGACACAGTGGGGGACAGTGGGGACAAACCGGGGAACAACGGGGACACAGCGGGACATAGCTAGGACACAGCGGGGACACAGCGGGGACACAGCAGGGGACACAGTGGGACACAGCTGGGGATACAGTGAGGACACAGAGGGGACACAGTGGGACATTGCGGGACACAGTGGGACACAGCGGGGACAGAGAGACATAGCAGTTACACAGCGAGGACACACCAGGGACACAGAGGGACACAGCGGGGAAACAGCGGGGACACAGCGGGTGACACAGTGGGGGACACAGCAGTAAACAGCAGGGGACACAGCGGGACTCAGCGGGGGACACAGCAAAGAACACAGCGGGACACAGCGTGGGACACAGGGGAACACAGCGGGACACAGCCGGACACAGCTGGGGACACAGCGGGTGACACAGCGGGGGAAACAGCGGGAAACATCGGGGGACACAGCGAGGACACAGCAGGACACAGCGGGGGAACACAGCAGGACACAGCGGGGTACACAGAGGCAGACACAGCGGTACACATTGGGACACAGCAGGGACACAATGGGGACACAGCAGGCCACAGCGGGGTACACAGCGGGGCCACAGCGGAACATCGCGGGGACAAAGCGAGGACAGAGCAGGACACAGAGTTACACAGCGAGGGACACAGTGGGGGACAGTGGGGACAAACCGGGGAACAACGGGGACACAGCGGGACACAGCTAGGACACAGCGGGGACACTGCGGGGACACAGCAGGGGACACAGTGAGACACAGCAGGGGATACAGCGAGGACACAGAGGGGACATAGGGGGACACGGCGGGACACAGTGGGACACAGCGGGGACACAGAGGGACATACCAGTTACACAGCGAGGACACACCAGGGACACAGCGAGACACAGCGGGGACACAGCGGGGACACAGCGGGGGACACAGTGGGGGACACAGCGGTAAACAGCGGGGGACACAGCGGGACTCAGCGGGGGACACAGCGGTACACATCGGGACACAGCGGGGACACAGCGGGGACACAGAGGGCCACAGATGGCCACAGCGGGGACACAGCAGGACACAGCGGAGACACAGCAGGGACACAGTGAGACACAGCGAAGACACAGCGGGACACAGCGGGACACAAATGGGGACACAGCAAGGACACAGGGGACACAGCCAGAAAGAGCGGGACACAGCAGGGGACACAGCAGGGGACACAGAGGGACACAGCAGGGGACACAGAGGGGACACAGCCGGGGACACAGCGGGGACACAGCGGGACACAGTGTGGACACAGCGGGACACATGGGGACACAGCGGGACACAGCGGGGGATCCAGCGAGGACACAGCGGGACACAAATTGGGACACAGCAAGGACACAGCGGGACACACCGGGAAAGAGCGGGACACAGCAGGGGACACAGCCGGGGACACAGCGGGACACAGCATGGGACACAGCCAGGGACACAGCGGGGTCACAGCGGGACAGAGTGTGGACACAGCTGGACACAGCGGGACACATCGGGGGATACAGCAGGACACTGCAGGATACATAGTGGGACACAGCGGGACACAAAGGGACACAGCAAGGACACAGCGGGGGACACAGTGGGACACAGCGGGGTACAGAGCGGGACACAGCGGGGACACAGCAGGAGCACAGTGGGAAACAGCGGGACACTGTGGGGGATACAGCGGGGACACAGCGGGACACAGTGGGACACACCGGGACACAGCGGGACACAGCGGGGGACACAGCGGAGGACACAGAGCTGCACACGGCGGGAGACAGTGGAACACAGCACAGACACAGCACGGACACAGCGGGACATAGCAGGGACAAAGCGAGGACAGAGCGGGACACAGAGGTACACAGCGAAGGACACAGCGGAGGACAGTGGGGACAAACCGGGGAACAACGGGGACACAGCGGGACACAGCTAGGACACAGCGGGGACACCGTGGGGACACAGCGGGGGACACAGCGGGGGACACATGGGACACAGCGGGGGACACAGTGGGACACAGCGGGGGCACAGAGGGACTCAGCGGTTACACAGCCAGGACACACCAGGGACACAGCGGGACACAGCGGGGGACACAGTGGAACACAGTGGGGGACACAGCGGGGGACACATGGGACACAGCGGGGGACACAGCGAGGACACAGCGAGACACAGCGGGGACACAGCGGAGGACAGCGGTGACACACATGCGGAGAGCGGGGACACAACGGGACACAACGGTGGACATCGGGGACACAGCGGGACACAGCAGGGACACAGCAGGGACACAGCGGGTCACAGCCTGGACACAGTGGGGGACACAGCGAGGACACAGCGGGACACAGAGGGATACACAGAGAGGACACAGCCTGACACATGGGGACACAGCAGGACACAGCGGGTGACCCAGCGAGGACACAGCGGGACACAAATGGGGACACAGCAAGGACACAGGGGGACACAGCGTGAAAGAGCGGGACACAGCGGGGGACACAGCTGGGGACACAGCGGGACACAGCAGGGGACACAGCGGGGACCCAGCGGGACACAGTGGGGACACAGCGGGACACAGCGGGACACATCGGACGACACAGCAGGACACTGCGGGGTACACAGCGGGACACAGCGGGACACAAAGCGACACAGCAGGGACACAGCGGGGGACACAGTGGGACACAAAGTGGGACACAGTGTTACACAGCGGGGACACAGCAGGGGACACAGCAGGACACAGAGGGGAACAAAGGGGGCACACAGCGGGACACAGTGGGACACATCGGGGTACACAGCGGGACACAGCGGGGACACAGCAGGGGCACAGTCCAGCGCGGGACAAAGCGGGACACACTGGGATACAGCGGGACACAGCAGTGGACACAGCAGGGGACACAGAGCCGCACACAGCGGGAGAGAGTGGAACACAGCAGGGACACAGCGGGGACACAGCGGGACAAAGCGGGGGAAACAGAGGCAGACACAGCAGAACACAGCGGGACACAGTGGGACAGAGCGGGACACAGCGAGAACACAACGGGACACAGTGGGACACAGCAGGGGACACAGCAGGGGACAAAGCGGGGAAACAGCAAGACACAGCGGGACAAAACGGGACACAGCTGGACACAGCGGGGACACAGCAGGGGACACAGCGTGGGACAGAGGGGACACAGCCGGACACAGCAGGACACAGCGGGAAACAGCGGGGACACAATAAGGACACAGTGGGACACAGCGAAGACAGAGCGGGACACAGAGGGGACACAGCGGGGACAGCCGGGAGACACAGCGGGGACACAGCGGGGACACAGCGGAACACAGTGGGGACACAGCGGGGGACAGCAGGGAGACACAGCGGGGATAAAACAGGGACACAGCGGGACACAGCGGGGGACAGAGCAGGATATAGCGGGGGACACAGCGGGACACAGCGGGGACACAGCGGGACAGAGCAGGGAACACAGCAGGATATAGCAGGGGACACAGCGAGGACAAAGCGGGACACAGAGGGACACAGCAGGGGACACAGCAAGGCCACAGCGGGACACAGCGGGACACAGCGGGGGACACAGCAGGGGACACAGCAGGACACAGGGGGACACAGCGGGACACAGCGGGGACAAAGCGTGGGACACAACGAGGACACAGAGGGGGATACAGCAGGACACAAACGGGGACCCAGCGTTACACAGCGGGGACACAGCAGGGGACACAGCAGTACACAGAGGGGAACAAAGGGGGCACACAGCGGGACACAGTGGGACACAGCGGGGTACACAGCGGGACACAGCGGGGACACAGCAGGGGCACAGTGGGAAACAGCGGGACACAGTGGGGGACAGAGCCGCACACAGCGGGAGAGAGTGGAACACAGCAGGGACAGAGCGGGGACACAGGGGGGGACTCAGCGAGGACACAGCGTGACACATGGGGACACAGCGGGACACAGCAGGGGACCCAGCGAGGACACAGCGGGACACAATTGGGGACACAGAAAGGACACAGCGGGACACAGCGGGAAAGAGCGGGACACAGCAGGTTACAAAGCCGGGGACACAGCGGGACACAGCGGGACACATCGGGGGACACAGCAGGACACTGCAGGGTTCAGAGCGGGACACAGCGGGACACAGCGGCGACACAGCAGGGACACAGTGTGAAACAGTGGGACACAGCGGGGGGACAAAGCGGGACACACCGAGACACAGCGGGACACAGCGCTGGACACAGCGGAGGACACAGAGCTGCACACACCGGGAGAGAGTGGAACACAGCACGGACACAGCAGGGACACAGCGGGACACAGCAGGCCACAGCGGGGGACACAGCAGGGGACACAGCGGGACACAGCGAGGACACAGCGGGACACAGAGTGATACACAGAGAGGACACAGCGTGACACATGGGGACACAGCGGGACACAGCGGGGGGCAGAGCGAGTACACAGCGGGACACAGCGAAGACACAGCGGGACACAGAGAGGACCCAGTGGGGGACAGCAGGGAGACACAGCGGGGACACAGCGGGGATAACAGTGGAACACTGTGGGGACACAGCGGGGGACAGCAGGGAGATACAGCGGGAACACAGCGGGGACACATCGGTACACAGAGGGACACAGACGATACACAGCAATACAAAGCGGGACACAGTGGGAAACACAACCGGACACAGCGGGGGACACAGCGGGACACAGCGGGGGACACAGCGGGTCACAGCGGAACACAGTGGGGACAGAGCTGGACACAGCGGGGACACAGCGGGGCACAAAGTCAGACACCACGGGATACAGCGGAACATAGCAGGGACACAGCGGGGGACACAGCGGGGGACACAGCGGGGGACAGCGGTGACACAGCTGGGGACAGCGGGGACACCCCGGGACACAGCGGGGGACAGCGGGGACAAAGGGGGGCACATCGAGACACAGCGGGGGACACAACGAGGACACAGCGGGGACACAGGGGTGACACAACGGGACACAGTGGGACAAAACGGGTCACAGCGGGACACAGAGGGGGATACAGCGGGGGACAGCGGAGACACCCCTGGGGACAGCAGGGACACAGCTGGACATAGCGGGGGACAGCGGGGACACAGCGGGACACACCGGGGACACAGCGGGGACACAACGGGACAGAGCAGGGGACATCGGTGACACAGCGGGACACAGCGGGACACAGCAGGACACAGCAGGGACACAGCAGCGACACAGCGGATCACAGTGGGGACACAGTGGGGTACACAGCGAGGACACAGCGGGACACAGAGGGATACACAGAGAGGACACAGCGTGACACATGGGGACACTGCGGGACACAGCGGGGGACACAGAGAGGACACAGTGGGACACAAATGGGGACACAGCAAGGACACAGCGGGACACAGCGGGAAAGAGCGGGACACTGCGGGGGACAGAGCCGGGGACACAGCGGGGTACAGCGGCAAACAGTGGGGACACAGCGGGGGACACAGTGGGGGACACAACGGGTGTCACAGCGGGACACAGTGGGGTACACAAAGGGACACAGCGGGGGACACTGTAGCGGACACAGTGGGACTTATCGGGACACAGCGGGACACAGCGGGATACAGAAGGACAAAGCGAGGACACAGCGGGACACAGGAGGACACAGCGGGACAAAGCGGGGCACATCGGGGGACACAGCAGGATACTGCAGGGTACACAGCAGGACACATCGGGACACAAAGGGACACAGCAGGGACACAGCGGGGGACACAGTGGGGTACACAGCGGGACACAGCGGGGACACAGCTGGGGCACAGTGGGAAACAGCGGGACACAGCGGGGGACAAAGCGGGCAACACCGGGACACAGCGGGACACAGCCGGGGACACAGTGGAGGACACAGAGCTGCACACAGCGGGAGAGAGTGGAACACAGCACGGACACAGCAAGGACACTGCGGGACACAGCGGGTCACAGCGGGCAAATAGTGGGGGACACAGCGGAAGACACAGCAGGATACAGAAGGACAAAGCGAGGACACAGCGGGGACATAGGGTGAAACTGCGGGACACAGTGGGACACAGCGGGGACACAGAGGGACATAGAGGTTACACAGCCAGGACACACCAGGGACACAGCAGAACACAGCGGGGACACAGCAGGGACACAGCGGGACACAGCGGGACCCAGCGGGGACACAGCGGGGACACAGCAGGACACAGCGGGGGACACAGAGGTGTACACAGCAGGACACAGCCGGACACAGCGGGAGACAGCGGGACACAGCGGGGACACAGCGGAACACAGCGGGAAAGAGCGGGACACAGCTGGGGACACACCCGGGGACACAGCGGGACAAAGCAGGGGACACAGCGGGGACACAGAGGGACTCAGCGGTTACACAGCAAGGACACACCAGGGACAGAGCGGGACACAGCGGAGACACAGCAAGGACACAGTGAGACACAGCGAGGACACATCGGGACACAGCGTGGGCTACAGCGGGGGACAGCGGTGACACACCAGTGGACAGGGAGGACACAGCATTACACAGCGGGACACAGCGGGGGACACAGCGGGACACAGTGGGGGACACAGCGGGGGACACAGCTGTGGACACAGCGAGGACACAGTGGGACAAATTGGGGGACACAGCGAGGACACAGCGGGACACAGCGGGGGACACAGCAGGGAACACAGCGGGACACAGGGGGGGTCAGAGCGGGACACAGCGGGACAAAAAGGGACACAGCTGGACACAGCGGGGACACAGCAGGGGACACAGCGGGGGACAGCGGGGACACAGCCGGACACAGCAGGAGACAGCGCGAAACAGTGGGGACACAGCAAGGACACAGTGGGACACAGCGAAGACACAGCGGGACACAGAGGGGACACAGCGGGGGACAGCAGGGAGACACAGCGGGGACACACGGGGACACATCGGTACACAGCGGGACACAGACGGTACACAGCAATACACAGCGGGACACAGCGGGAAACACAACCGGACACAGCGGGGGACACAGCAGGATACAGCGGGGGACACAGTGGGACACAGCGGGGGCACAGAGGGACTCAGCGGTTACACAGCCAGGACACACCAGGGACACAGCGGGACACAGCGGGGGACACAGTGGGACACAGTGGGGGACACAGCGGGGGACACAGTGGGACACAGCGGGGGACACAGCGAGGACACAGCGAGACGCAGCGGGGACACAGCGGAGGACAGCGGTGACACACATGCGGAGAGCGGGGACACAACGGGACACAGCGGTGGACATCGGGGACACAGCGGGACACAGTGGGGACACAGCAGGGACACAGCGGGTCACAGCCTGGACACAGTGGGGGACACAGCGAGGACACAGCGGGACACAGAGGGATACACAGAGAGGACACAGCCTGACACATGGGGACACAGCAGGACACAGCGGGTGACCCATTGAGGACACAGCGGGACACAAATGGGGACACAGCAAGGACACAGGGGGACACAGCGTGAAAGAGCGGGACACAGCAGGGGCCACAGCTGGGGACACAGCGGGACACAGCAGGGGACACAGCGGGGACCCAGCGGGACACAGTGGGGACACAGCGGGACACAGCGGGACTCATCGGACGACACAGCAGGACACTGCGGGGTACACAGCGGGACACAAAGGGACACAGCAGGGACACAGCGGGGGACACAGTGGGACACAAAGGGGGACACAGTGTTACACAGCGGGGACACAGCAGGGGACACAGCAGGACACAGAGGGGAACAAAGGGGGCACACAGCGGGACACAGTGGGACACAGCGGGGACACATCAAAGGACACAGTTGGTGACACAGCGGGGGAAACAGCGGGACAAAGCAGGGGACACAAAGGCGGACACAGCAGGACACAGCGGGACACAGCTGGACAGAGTGGGACACAGCGAGAAAACAACGGGACACAGCGGGAAACAGCGGGGGACACAGCAGGGGACACAGCGGGACACAGCGGGACACAGAGGGGACAAAGCAGGGGACAAAGCGGGGACACAGCGGGACAAAACGGGACACAGCTGGACACAGCGGGGACATAGCAGAAACACAGCGGGGGACAGCGGGGATACAGCCGGACACAGCAGGACACAGCAGGAAACAACGGGGACACAGCAAGAACACAGTGGGACACAGCAGGACACAGAGGGGACACAGCGGGGGACAGCAGGGAGACACAGCGGGGATACAGCGTGGACACAGCGGAACACAATGGGGACACAGCGGGGGACAGCAGGGAGACACAGCCGGGACACAGCGGGGACACATCGGTACACAGCGGGACACAGCCGGTGCACAGCAATACACAGCGGGACACAGTGGGAAACACAACCGGACACAGCGGGGGACACAGCGGGACACAGTGGGGACAGAGCGGGACACAGCGGGGACACAGCGGGGACACAGCGGGGGACACAGCGGGGCACGAAGTCAGACACCACGTGATACAGCGGAACATAGCGGGGACACAGCGGGGGACACAGCGGGTGACACAGCAGGGGACACAGCGGGTGATAGCGGTGACACAGCTGGGGACAGCGGGGACACACAGGGACACAGCGGGGGACAGCGGAGACACAGGGGGGACACAGCGAGAAACAGCGGTGGACACAGCGAGGACACAGCGGGGACACAGGGGGGACAGAGCGGGACACAGCGGGACACAGAGGGGGACACAGCAGGGACACATCGGGTCACAGCGGGGACACAGTGGGCGACACAGCAATGACACAGCGGGACACATAGGGATACACAGCGAGGACACAGCGGGACACAAATGGGGACACAGCAACGACACAGCAGGACACAGCGTGAAAGAGCGGGACACAGCAGGGGACAGAGCGGGGGACACAGCGGGACACAGCAGGGGACACAGCGGGGACACAGAGGGACACAGTGATGACACAGCGGGATAGAGCGGGACACATCGGGCGACACAGCAGGACACTGCGGGGTACACAGCGGGACACAGCGGGACACAAAGGGGCACACCAGGGACACAGCGGGGGCACAGCGGGACACAAAGGGGGACACAGCGTTACACAGCGGGGACACAGCGGGACACAGCGGGTACACAGCAGGGGACACAGCAGGACACAGAGGGGAACAAAGGGGGCACACAGCAGGGACACATCGGGTCACAGCGGGGACACAGTGGGGGACACAGCAAGGACACAGCGGGACACATAGTGATACACAGCGAGGACACAGCGGGACACAGTGGGGACATAGCAAGGGCACAGTGGGAAACAGCGGGCGACAGCAGGGGACAAAGCAGGACACACCGGGATACAGCGGGACACAGCGGGGGACACAGCAGGGGACACAGAGCCGCACACAGCGGGAGAGAGTGGAACACAGCAGGGATACAGCGGGAACACAGCGGGACATCGCGGGGACAAAGCGAGGACAGAGCGGGACACAGAGGTACACAGTGAGGGACACAGCGGGGGACAGTGGGGACAAACCGTGGAACAACGGGGACACAGCGGGACACAGCTGGGACACAGCGAGGACACAGCGGGACACAGCCGGACACAGCAGGACACAGAGGGGAACACAGCGGGAGACACAGCGGGACACAGCAGGGTACACAGTGGGACATATCAGGGATACAGCAGGGACACAGCAGGACACAGCCTGGGACAGAGCAGGATATAGCGGGGGAGACAGCAGGACACAGCGGGGACACAGCGGGACAGAGCAGGGAACACAGCGGGATATAGCAGGGAACACAGAGAGGACAAAGCGGGACACAGAGGGACACAGCAGGGGACACAGCAAGGCCACAGCGGGACACATTGGGACACAGCGGGGGACACAGCAGGGGACACAGCAGGACACAGCAGGGGCACAGGGGGAAACAGCGGGAAACAGCGGGGGACAAAGCGGGACACACCGGGATACAGCGGGACACCGCAGGGGACACAGCAGGGGACACAGAGCCACACACAGCGGGAGAGAGTGCAACACAGCAGGGACACAGCGGGGACACAGCGGGGGACCCAGCGAGGACACAGCGTGACACATGGGGACACAGCGGGACACAGCAGGTGACCCAGCGAGGACACAGCGGGACACAAATGGGGACACAGAAAGACACAGCGGGACACAGCGGGAAAGAGCGGGACACAACAGGGGACACAGCCGGGGAAACAGCGGGACACAGCGGGACACATCGGGGGACACAGCAGGACACTGCAAGGTACACAGTGGGACACAGCGGGACACAAAGGGACACAGCAGGGACACAGCGGGGACACAGCGGAGACACAGAGGGACAAAGCGGGGGACACAGAGGCAGACACAGCAGGACACAGCAGGACACAGCCGGACAGAGCGGGACACATCGAGAACACAATGGGACACAGCGGGACACAGCAGGGGACACAGCATGGGACAAAGCAGAACACAGCGGGGGAAACAGCGGGACACAGCAAGACACAGAGGGGACAAATCAGGGGACACAGCGGGGAAACATCAGGACACAGCGGGACAAAACGGGACACAGCTGGACACAGCGGGGACAGAGCAGGGGACACAGCGGGGGACAGCGGCGACACAGCCGGACACAGCAGGACACAGCGGGAAACAGCGGGGACACAGCAAGGACACAGTGGGACAGAGCGAAGACACAGCGGGACACGGAGGGGACACAGCGGGGGACAGCAGGGAGACACAGCGGGGACACAGCGGGGACACATCGGTACACAGCGGGACACAGCCGGTACACAGGAATACACAGCGGGACTCAGCGGGAAACACAACCGGACACAGCGGGACATAGCGGGGGACAAAGCGGGACACAGCGGGACACAGTGGGGACAGAGCGGGACCCAGCGGGGACACAGAGGGGGACACAGAGGGGCACAAAGTCAGACAGCACGGGATACAGCGGAACATAGCAGGGACACAGCGGGGGACACAGCGGTTGACACATCAGGGGACACAGCAGGTGACAGCGGTGACACAGCTGGGGACAGCGGGGACACACCGGGACACAGCGGGGGACAGCGGTGACACAGGGGGGACACAGCGTGACACAGCGGGGGACACAGCGAGGACACAACGGGGACACAGGGGGGACACAGCGGAACACAGCGGGACAAAACGGGACACAGCGGGACACAGAAGGGGATACAATGGGGGACAGCGGGGACACCCCTGGGGACAGCAGGGACACAGCGGGACACAGCGGGGACAGCGGGGACACAGCGGGACACAGCAGGGACACACCGGGGACACAGCGGGACACACCGGGACACAGCGGGACACAGCGGGGGACACAGCGGAGGACACAGAGCTGCACACAACGGGAGAGAGTGGAACACAGCACGGACACAGCAGGGACACAGCGGGACATAGTGGGGACAAAGTGAGGACAGAGCGGGACACAGAGGTACACAGCGAGGGACACAGCGTGGGACAGTGGGGACAAACCGGGGAACAACGGGGACACAGCGGGACACAGCTAGGACACAGCGGGGACACAGCGGGGACACAGCAGGGGACACAGTGTGACACAGCAGGGGATAGGACACAGAGGGGACATAGGGGGACACTGCGGGACACAGTGGGACACAGCGGGGACAGAGAGACATAGCAGTTACAAAGCGAGGACACACCAGGGACACAGAGGGACACAGCAGGGACACAGCGGGGACACAGCTGGGGACACAGTGGGGGACACAGCGGTAAACAGCGGGGGACACAGCGGGACTCAGCGGGGGACACAGCAAAGAACACAGCAGGACACAGCGGGGGACACAGGGGAACACAGCGGGGGACACAGGGGAACACAGCGGGACACAGCCGGACACAGCTGGGGACACAATGGGTGACACAGCGGAGGAAACAGCGGGAAACAGCGGGGGACACTGCGAGGACACAGCAGGACACAGCGGGGGACACAGCAGGACACAGCGGGGTACACAGAGGCAGACACAGCGGTACACATCGGGACACAGCGGGGACAGAGTGGGGACACAGCGGGCCACATCGGGCCACAGCAGGGACACAGCAGGACACAGCGGACACAGCGGGGACACAGCGGGACAAAGCGGGCCACAGCGTTGACACAGCAGGACACAACGGGACACAGCGGGACACAGCGGGGGACACAGCAGGGGACACAGCGGGACACAGCGGGGGACACAGCAGGACACAGCGGGACAAAGAGGGGACAAAGCAGGGGACAAAGCGGGTACACAGCGGCACACAGCGGGACAAAACGGGGCACAGCTGTACACAGCGGGGACATAGCAGGGACACAGCGGGGGACAGCGGGGACACAGCCGGACACAGCAGGACACACCGGGAAACAGCGGGGACACAGCAAGGACACAGTGGGACACAGCGAAGACACAGCGGGACACAGAGGGACACAGCAGGGGACAGCAGGGAGACACAGCAGGGACATAGCGGGGACACAGCGGAACACAGTGGGGACACAGTGGGGGACAGCAGGGAGACACAGCGGGGAAACAGCGGGGACACATCGGTACACAGTGGGACACAGCCGGTACACAGCAATACACATCGGGACACAGCGGGAAACACAACCGGACACAGCGGGGGACACAGCGGGATACAGCAGGGGACACAGCGGGACACAGCGGGATACAGTGGGGACAGAGCGGGACACAGCGGGGACACAGCGGGGGACACAGCGGGGCACAAAGTCAGACACCATGGGATACAGCGGAACATAGCGGGGACATAGCGGTGGACACAGCGGGTGACACAGCGGGGGACACAGCGGGTGACAGCGGTGACACAGTTGGGGACAGAGGGGACACACCGGGACACAGCGGGGGACAGCGGGGACACAGGAGGGACACAGTGCGGGACACAGCAGGGGACACAGGAGGCCAGAGCGGGGGACACAGTGGAACACAGCGAGGACACAGTGGGACACAGCGGGGACACAGCGGGACACAGCGGGGGACACAAGCCGACAAAGCAGGACACAGCAGGACACAGCGGGAAACAGCAGGACACAACGGGGGACACACCGGGACACAGCGGGGGTCACAGCAAGAACACAGCGGGACACAGGAGGACACAGCGGGGGCACAGCGGGGGACACAGTGGGACACAGCGGGGGACACAGCGAGGACACAGCGGGGACATATGGGGACACTGCGGGACACAGTGGAACACAGCGGGGACACAGAGGAACATAGCAGATTCACAGCGAGAACACACCAGAGACACAGCGGGACACAGCGGGGACACAGCGGGGACACAGAGAGACACACCAGAGATACAGCGGCGACACACCGGGACACAGCAAAGACACAGCGGGACACAGCGGGGACCACAGCGGGCCACAGCGGGGGACAGAGCAGGACACAGCATGGAAACAGTGGGACACAGCGGGGGACACAGCTGGGACACAACGGGTCAACAGCAGGGACACAGTGGGGGACACAGCAAGGACACAGCGGGACACAGAGGGATACAGAGTGAAGACACAGCGTGACACATGGGGACACAGCGGGACACAGCAGGGGACACAGCAAGGACACAGCGGGACACACCGGGAAAGAGTGGGACACAGCGGGGGACACAGTGGGGACACAGCGGGGGACACAGCGGGACACAAAGGGGACACAGAATTACACAGCGGAGACACAGCGGGACACTGCGAGGACACAGCAGGGGACACAGCAGGACAAAGAGGGGAACAAATGGGGCACACAGCTGGACACAGTGGGACACAGTGGGGTACAGAGCGGACACAGTGGGGGACACACTGGGAAACAGTGAGGGTCACAGCGAGGATAAAGCGGGACACAGGAGGACACAGCGGGGACACAGTGGGGGACACAGTGGGACAGATCGGGGTATACAGCGAGGACACAGCGGGGACATAGGGGGACACTGCGGAACACAGTGGAACACAGCAGGGAAACAGAGAGACATAGCAGTTACACAATGAGGACACACCAGGGACACAGCGGGACACAGCGGGGACACAGCGGGGACCCAGCGGGACCCAGCGGGGGACACAGTGAGGGACAGCGGGGACACACATGCGGACAGCGGGGACACAACGGGACACAGCAGGGGACATCGGGGACACAGCGGGACAAAGCAGGACACTGCGGGACTCAGCGGGGACAAAGCAGAGACACAGCGGGAGACAAAGCGGGTGACAGCGGTGACACAGCTGGGGACAGCGGGGACACATCGGGACACAGTGGGGGACAGCGGGGACACAGGGGGTACACAGCGAGACACAGCGCGGGACATAGCGAGGACACAGCGGAGACACAGGGGGGACACAGCGGGACACAGCGGGACAAAATGGGACACAGCGGGACACAGAGGGGGATACAGCGGGGGACAGCGGGGACACCCCTGGGGACAGCAGGGACACAGCGGGACACAGCGGGAGACAGCGGGACACAGCAGGGACACAGCAGGGACACAGCGGGTCACAGCGCGGACACAGTGTGGGATACAGCGAGGACACAGCGGGACACAGAGGGATACACAGAGAGGACACAGCGTGACACATGGGGACACAGCGGGACACAGAGAGGACACAGCGGGACACAAATCGGTACACAGCAAGGACACAGCGGGACACAGCGGGAAAGAGTGGGACACAGAGGGAGACACAACCGGGAACACAGTGGGGTACAGCGGCACACAGTGGGAACACAGCGGGGGACACAACGGGTGACACAGCGGGACACAGTGGGGTACACAAAGGGACACAGTGGGGACACTGTAGCGGAAGAGTGGGACATATCGGGACACAGCGGAACACAGCGGGGAACACAGCGGGGGACACAGCGGGACACAGTGGGGAAATAGTGAAGGACACAGCGGGGGACACAGCGGGATACAGAAGGACACAGCGAGGACACAGCGGGACACAGGAGGACACAGCGGGGACACAGCGGGGGACACAGTGGGACACAGCTGCGGATACAGCGAGGACACAGCAGGGACACTGCGGAACACAGCGGGTCACAGCGGGGAAATAGTGGGGGACACAGCGGAGGACACAGTGGGATACAGAAGGACACAGCGAGGACACAGTGAGGACATAGGGTGACACTGCGGGACACAGTGGGACACAGCGGGGACACAGAGGGACATAGAGGTTACACAGCCAGGACACACCAGGGACACAGCGGAACACAGCGGGGACACAGCGGGGACACAGCAGGACACAGCGAGGACACAGCGGGACCTAGCGGGGACACAGCAGGGACACAGAAGGACACACAGCCGGGGACACAGTGGGGTACAGCGGCACACAGTGGTGACACAGCGGGGGACACAACGGGTGACACAGCGGGACACAGTGGGGTACACAAAGGGACACAGTGCGGGACACTGTAGCGGAAGAGTGGGACATATCGGGACACAGCGGAACACAGCGGGGAACACAGCGGGGGACACAGCGGGACACAGCGGGGAAATAGTGAAGGACACAGCGGGGGACACAGCGGGATACAGAAGGACACAGCGAGGACACAGCGGGACACAGGACACAGCAGGGACACAGCGGGGGACACAGTGGGACACAGCGGCGGATACAGCGAGGACACAGCAGGGACACTGCGGAACACAGCGGGTCACAGTGGGGAAATAGTGGGGGACAAGCGGAGGACACAGCGGGATACAGAAGGACACAGCGAGGACACAGCGAGGACATAGGGTGACACTGCGGGACACAGTGGGACACAGCGGGGACACAGAGGGACATAGAGGTTACACAGACAGGACACACCAGGGACACAGCGGAACACAGCGGGGACACAGCGGGGACACAGCAGGACACAGCGAGGACACAGCGGGACCCAGCGGGGACACAGCAGGGACACAACGGGAAACAGCGGGGGACACAGAGGCGGACACAGCAGGACACAGCGGGACACAGCGGGAGACAGCGGGACACAGCGGGGACACAGCGGGTCACAGTGGGGAAATAGTGGGGGACACAGCGGGGGACACAGCGGGATACAGAAGGACACAGCGAGGACACAGCGGGACACAGGAGGACACAGCGGGGACACAGCGGGGACACAGCGGGGGACACAGTGGGACACAGCGGGGTACACAGTCGGACACAGCGGGGACATAGATGGACTCAGCGGTTACACAGCGAGGACACACCAGGGACACAGCGGGACACAGCGGACACACAGCGAGGACACAGCGGGACACAGCGAGGACACAGCGGGACACAGCGGGGGATACAGCGGGGGACAGCGGTGACACACCGGCGAACAGCGGGGACACAGCGGGACACAGCGGGACACAGCCGGGGTCACAGCGGGACACAGTGGAGGACACAGTGGGGGACACAGCGGGGAACACAGCGGGACACACCGGGGACACAGTGGAACACAGCGAGGACACAGCGGGACACAGCAGGACACAGCAGGGACACAGCGGGACACAGCAGGGGACACAGGCCGACAAAGCAGGACACAGCGGGACACAGTGGGAAACAGCAGGACACAGCGGGGGACACACCGTGACACAGCGGGGGTCACAGCAAGAACACAGCGGGACACAGGAGGACTCAGCGGGGACACAGCGGGGGACACAGTGGGACACAGCGGGGGACACAGCGACGACACAGCGGGGACATATGGGGACACTGCGGGACACAGTGGAACACAGCGGGGACACAGAGGGACATAGCAGATACACAGCGAGAACACACCAGAGACACAGCGGGACACAGCGGGGACACAGAGAGACACACCAGAGACACAGCGGCGACACACCGGGACACAGCAGAGACACAGCGGGACATAGCGGGTGACACAGCGGGACACAGCGGGACACAGTGGGACCCAGCGGGGACATAGAAGGGACACAGCGGGACACAGCGGGGGACACAGAAGCGGACACAGCAGGACACAGCGGGACACAGCGGGAGACAGCAGGACACAGCGGGGACACAGCCGGTGACCCAGAGAGGATACAGCGGGACACAACATGGACACAGCGGGTCACAGTTGGGAAATAGTGGGGGACACAGCGGGGGACACAGCGGGATACAGAAGGACACAGCGAGGACACAGCAGGACACAGGAGGACACAGTGGGGACACAGCGGGGACACAGCGGGGGACACAGTGGGACACAGCGGGGACACAGAGGGACTCAGCGGTTACACAGCGAGGACACACCAGGGACACAGCGGGACACAGTGGACACACAGCGAGGACACAGCGGGACACAGCGAGGACACAGCAGGACACAGCGGAGGATACAGCGGGGGACAGCAGTGACACACCGGCGGACAGCGGGGACACAGCGGGACGCAGCGTGACACAGCGGGGGACACAGCGGGACACAGTGGGGGACACAGCGGGGAACACAGCGGGACAAAGCGGGGGACACAGTGGAACACAGCGAGGACACAGCAGGACACAGCGGGACAGATCGGGGACACAGCGGGACACAGCGGGGGACACAGGCCGACAAAGCAGGACACAGCGAGACACAGCGGGAAACAGCAGGACACAGCGGGGGACACAACGGGACACAGCGGGGGTCACAGCAAGAACACAGCGGGACACAGGAGGACTCAGCGGGGACACAGCGGGGGACACAGTGGGACACAGCGGGGGACACAGCGACGACACAGCGGGGACATATGGGGACACTGCGGGACACAGTGGAACACAGCGGGGACACAGAGGGACAAAGCAGATACACAGCGAGAACACACCAGAGACACAGCGGGACACAGCGGGGACACAGCGGGGACACAGAGAGACACACCAGAGACACAGCGGCGACACACCGGGACACAGAAGAGACACAGCGGGACACAGCGGGGGACACAGCGGGACACAGCGGGACACAGTGGGACACAGCGGGGACACAGCGAGTGACCCAGCGAGGACACAGCATGGACACAGCGGGTCACAGTGGGGAAATAGTGGGGGACACAGCGGGGGACACAGCGGGATACAGAAGGACACAGCGAGGACACAGCGGGACACAGGAGGACACAGCGGGGACACAGCGGGGGACACAGTGGGACACAGCGGGGACACAGAGGGACTCAGTGGGGGATACAGCGGGGGACAGCGGTGACACACCGGCGGACAACGGGGACACAGCGGGACACAGCGGGACAAAGTGGGGGACACAGCGGGACACAGTGGGGGACACAGCGGGGAACACAGCCTGACACAGCGGGGGACACAGTGGGACACAGCGGGGACACAGAGGGACTCAGCGGTTACACAGCGAGGACACACCAGAGACACAGCGGGACACAGCGAGGACACAGCGGGGACACAGAGAGACACACCAGAGACACAGCGGCGACACACCGGGATACAGCAGAGACACAGCGGGACACAGCGGGGGACACAGCGGGACACAGCGGGACCCAGTGGGACCCAGCGGGGACACATCAAAGGACACAGTGGGTGACACAGCGGGGGAAACAGCGGGAAACAGCGGGGGACACAGCGGGGACACAGCGGGACACAGCAGACACACAGCGAGGACACAGCGGGACACAGCGGGGGATACAGCGGGGGACAGCGATGACACACCGGCGGACAGCGGGGACACAGCGGGACGCAGCATACACAGCGGGGGACACAGCGGGACACAGTGGGGGACACAGCGGGGAACACAGCGGGACACAGCGGGGGACACAGTGGAACACAGCGAGGACACAGCGGGACACAGGAGCACACAGAGGGACACAGCGGGACACAGCGGGACACAGCGGGGGACAGAGCGAGGACACAGTTGGACACAGCTGGGAACACAGCGAGGACACAGCGGGACACAGCGGGGGACACAGCAGGGGACACAGCGGGAATCAGCGGGGGTCACAGCGGGAGACAGCGGGACACAGAGGGGACAAAGCAGGGGACAACGCGGGGCACAGCGGGACACAGCGGGACAAAACGGGACACAGCTGGACACAGCAGGGACAGAGCAGGGGACACAGCGGGGGACAGCGGTGACACAGCCGGACACAGCGAGGATATAGCGGGACACAGCGAAGACACAGGGGGACACAGAGGGGACACAGCAGGGGACAGCAGGGAGACACAGCGGAGGACACAGTGGGACACAGCAGGGACAGAGAGGGACTCAGTGGTTACACAGCGAGGACACACCAGGGACACAGCGGGACACAGCGGAGACACAGCAGGGACACAGTGAGACACAGCGAGGACACAGCCGGACACAGCGTGGGCTACATCGGGGGACAGCGGTGACACCCCCGCGGACAGCGGGGACACAGCGGGACACAGTGGGACACAGCGGGGGACACAGCGGGACACAGTGGGGGACACAGCAAGGACACAGTGGGACACAGCGGGGGACATAGCGAGGACACAGCGGGACACAGCGGGGGAAATAGCAGGGGACACAGCGGGACACAGCAGGGGTCACAGCGGGACATAGCAGGACAAAATGGGACACAGCTGGATACAGCGGGGACACAGCAGGGGACACAGCGGAGGACAGCAGGGACACAGCCGGACACAGCAAGACACAGTGGGAAACAGCGGGTACACAGCAAGGACACAGTGGGACACAGCAAAGACATAGCGGGACACAGAGGGGACACAGCGGGGGACAGCAGGGAGACACAGCGGGGGACACAGCGGGACACAGCGGGACATAGTGGGGACAGAGCGGGACACAGCGGGGACACAGCGGGGGACACAGAGGGGCACAAAGTCAGACACCACGGGATACAGCGGAACATAGCGGGGACACAGCGGGGGACACAGCGGGGGACAGCGGTGACACAGCTGGGGACAGCGGGGACACACCGGGATACAGCGGGGGACAGCGTGGATACAGGGGCGGCACAGCGGGGGACAGCGGTGACACAGCTGGGGACAGCGGGAACACACCGGGACACAGAGGGGGACAGCGGGACAAAACGGGACACCGCGGGACACAGAGGGGGATACAGCGGGGGACAGCAGGGACACCCCTGGGGACAGCAGTGACACAGCGGGACACAGCGGGGGACAGCGGGGACACAGCGGGACACAGCGGGGACACACCGGGGACACAGCGGGACACACCGGGGACACATAGGCAGACAGCGGGGACACAACAGGACACAGCGGGGGACATCGGGGACAAAGCGGGACACAGCGGGACACAGCAGTGACACAGCAGGGACACAGCGGGTCACAGCGGGGACACAGTGTGGGATACAGTGAGGACACAGCAGGACACAGAGGGATACACAGAGAGGACACAGCGTGACACAAGGGGTACAGCGGGACACAGCGGGGGACACAGAGAGGACACAGCGGGACACAAATCGGTACACAGCAAGGACACAGCGGGACACAGCGGGAAAGAGCGGGACACAGCGGGGGACACAGCCGGGGACACAGTGCAGTACAGCGGCACACAGTGGGGACACAGCGGGGGACAAAATGGGTGACACAGCGGGACAAAGTGGGGTACACAAACAGACACAGTGGGGGACACTCTAGCGGAAGAGTGGGACATATCGGGACACAGCAGGAAACAGCAGAGAACACAGCGGGGGAAACAGCGGGTCACAGCAGGGAAATAGAGGGGGACACAGCGGGGGATACAGCGGGATACAGAAGGACACAGCGAGGACACAGCGGGACACAGGAGGACACAGCGGGGACACAGATGGGGACACAGTGGGACACAGCTGCGGATACAGTGAGGACACAGCAGGGACACTGCAGAACACAGCGGTCACAGCGGAGAAATAGTGGGGGACACAGCGGAGGACACAGCAGGATACAGAAGGACACTGCGAGGACACAACGGGGACATAGGGTGACACTGCAGGACACAGTGGGACACAGCGGGGACACAGAGGGACATAGAGGTTACACAGCCATGACACACCAGGGACACAGCGGAACACAGCGGAGACATAGCGGGCAGACAGCGGAACACAGCGAGGACACAGCGGGACCCAGCGGGGACACAGCTGGGACATAGCGGGACACAGCGGGGGACACAGAGGCGGACACAGCAGGACACAGCGGGACAAAGCGGGACAAAGCAGGGACACAGCGGGTGACCCAGCGAGGACACAGCGGGACACAGCATGGACACAGCGGGTCGCATTGGGGAAATAGTGGGGGACACAGCGGGGGACACAGCGGGATACAGAAGGACACAGCGAGGACACAGCGGGACACAGGAGCACACAGCGGGGACACAGCGGGGGACACAGTGCGACACAGCGGGGACACAGAGGGACTCAGTGGTTACACAGCAAGGACATACCATGGACACAGCGGGACACAGTGGGGACACAGCAGGGACACAGCAGGACACAGCGGGACACAGCGGGAGACAGCGGGACACAGCAGGGACACAGCAGGTGACCCAGGGAGGACACAGCGGGACACAGCATGGACACAGCGGGTCACAGTGGGGAAATAGTGGGGGACACAGCGGGGGACACAGCGGGATACAGAAGGACACAGCGAGGACACAGCGGGACACAGGAGGACACAGCGGGGACACAGCGGGAGACACAGTGGGACACAGCGGGGACAGAGAGACATAGCTGTTACACAGCGAGGACACACCAAGGATACAGAGGGACACAGCGGGGACACAGCAGGGACACAGCAGGACACAGCGGGAGACAGCGGGACACAGTGGGGACACAGCAGAGACACAGCGGTGGACACAGATGCGGACACAGAGGCGGACACAGCGGGACACAGCGGGACAGATCAGGACACAGCGGGGACACAGCGGGGACACAGCGGGACACAGCGTGGGATACAGCGGGGGACAGCGGTGACACACCGGCGGACAGAGGGGACACAGCGGGACACATCGGAATCCAACGGGGACACAGCGGACACAGTGGGGGACACAGCGGGGGACACAGCTGGACACAGCGGGGGACACAGCGGGACACAGCGGGGACACAGCAGGGGACACAGCAGGACAAAGAGGGGAACAATGGGGGCACAAAGCGGGACACAGTGGGACACAGCGGAGTACACAGCGGGATACAGCAGGGGCACAGTGGGAAACAGCGGGACACAGCGGGGGACAAAGCGGGACACACCGGGATACTGCGGGACACAGCGGGGGACACAGCAGGGGACACAGAGCCGCACACAGCGGGAGAGAGTGGAACGCAGCAGGGACAGAGCAGGGACACAGAGAGGGACCCAGCGAGGACACAGCGGGACACAAATGGGGACACAGCAAGGACACAGCGGGACATAGGGGGATAGAGCGGGACACAGCAGGGGACACAGCCGGGGACACAGCGCGACAAAGCAGGACACAGCGGGGAACACAGCGGGACACACCGCGGGACACAGCGGGACACAGGGGGGACACAGCATGGACACAGCGCATCACAGCGGGGTAATAGTGGGGGACACAGCGGGACACAGCGAGGACACAGCGGGAAACAGGAGCACACAGCGGGGACACAGCGGGGGACACAGTGCGACACAGCGGGGACACAGAGGGACTCAGTGGTTTACACAGCAAGGACACACCATGGACACAGCGGGACACAGCGGAGACACATCAGGGACACAGTGAGACACAGCGAGGACACAGCGGGACACAGCGTGGGCTACAGCGGGGGACAGCTGTGACACACCCGCGGACAGCGGGGAAACAGCGGGACTCAGCAGGACACAGCGGGGGACACAGCGGGACACAGTGGGGGACACAGCGGGGGACACAGTGGGACACAGCGGGGGACAAAGCGAGGACACAGTGGGACACAGCTGGGGACACAGCGAGGACACAGCGGGACACAGCGGGGGACACAGCAGGGGACACAGCGGGAAACAGCAGGGGTCACAGCAGGAGACAGCGGGAAACAGAGGGGACAAAGCAGGGGACAACGCGGGGCACAGCGGGACACAGCGGGACAAAACGGGACACAGCTGGACACAGCGGGGACAGAGCAGGTGTCACAGCGGGGGACAGCGATGACACAGCCGGACACAGCGAGGACACAGCGGGACACCGCGAAGACACAGCGGGACACAGAGGGGACACAGCGGGTGACAGCAGGGAGACACAGCGGAGGACACAGTGGGACACAGCGGGGACAGAGAGGGACTCAGTGGTTACACAGCAAGGACACACCAGGGACACAGCGGGACACAGCGGAGACACAGCAGGGACACAGTGAGACACAGCGAGGACACAGCCGGACACAGCGTGGGCTACATCGGGGGACAGCGGTGACACCCCCGCAGACAGCGGGGACACAGCGGGACACAGCGGGACACAGCGGGGGTCACAGCGGGACACAGCTGGGGACACAGCGAGGACACAGTGGGACACAGCGGGGGACATAGCAAGGACACAGCGGGACAAAGCGGGGACATAGTAGGGGACACAGCAGGGGTCACAGCGGGACACAGCGGGACAAAATGGGACACAGCTGGATACAGCGGGGACACAGCAGGGGACACAGCGGAGGACAGCGGGGACACAGCCGGACACAGCAAGACACAGCGGGAAACAGCGGGGACACAGCAAGGACACAGTGGGACACACCGAAGACACAGCGGGACACAGAGGGGACACAGCAGGGGACAGCAGGGAGACACAGCGGGGGACACAGCGGGACACCGTGGTACATAGTGGGGACAGAGCGGGACACAGCGGGGACACAGCGGGGGACACAGCGGGGCACAAATTCAGACACCACGGGATACAGCGGAACATAGCGGGGACACAGCGGGGGACACAGCGTGTGACAACGGTGACACAGCTGGGGACAGCGGGGACACACGGGGACACAGCGGGGGACAGCAGGGACACAGGGGCGACACAGCGGGGGACAGCGGTGACACAGCTGGGGACAGCGGGAACACACCGGGACACAGAGGGGGACAGCGGGACCAAACGGGACACAGCGGGACAAAGAGGGGGATACAGCGGGGGACAGCGGGGACACCCCTGGGGACAGCAGTGACACAGCGGGACACAGCGGGGGACAGCGGGGACACAGCGGGACACAGCGGGGACACACCGGGGACACAGCGGGACACACCGGGGACACATAGGCAGACAGTGAGGACACAACAGGACACAGCAGGGGACATCGGGGACACAGCACAGCGGGACACAGCAGTGACACAGCAGGGACACAGCGGGTCACAGCGCGGACACAGTGTGGGATACAGTGAGGACACAGCAGGACACAGAGGAATACACAGAGAGGACACAGCGTGACACAAGTGGACACAGCGGGACACAGCGGGGGACACAGAGAGGACAAAGCGGGACACAAATCGGTACACAGCAAGGACACAGCGGGACACAGCGGGAAATAGCTGGACACAGAGGGAGACACAGCCGGGGACACAGTGGGGTACAGCGGCACACAGTGGGGACACAGCGGGGGACACAACGGATGACACAGCGGGACACAGTGGGGTACAAAAAGGGACACAGTGGGGGACACTGTAGAGGAAGAGTGGGACATATCGGGATACAGCAGGACACAGCGGGGAACACAGCGGGGGACACAGCGGGACACAGCGGGGAAATAGTGGGGGACACAGCGGGGGACACAGCGGGATACAGAAGGACACAGCGAGGACACAGCGGGACACAGGAGGACACAGCGGGGACACAGCGGGGGACACTGTGGGACACAGCTGCGGATACAGCGAGGACACAGCAGGGACACTGCGGGACACAGCGGGTCACAGCGGGGAAATAGTGGGGGACACAGCGGAGGACACTCTGGGATACAGAAAGACACAGCGAGGACACAGCGGGGACATAGGGTGACACTGCGGGACACAGTGGGACACAGCGGGGACACAGAGGGACATAGAGGTTACACAGCCATGACACACCATGGACACAGCGGAACACAGCGGGGACACAGCGGGGACACAGCGGGACACAGCGAGGACACAGCGGGACCCAGCGGGGACACAGCAGGGACACAGCGGGAAACAGCGGGGGACACAGAGGCAGACACAGCGGGACACAGCGGGGACACAGCAGGGGCACAGTGGGAAACAGCGGGACACAGTGGGGGACAAAGCGGGACACACCGGGATACTGCGGGACACAGCGGGGGACACAGCACGGGACACAAAGCTGCACACAGCGGGAGAGAGTGGAACGCAGCAGGGACAGAGCGGGGACACAGCTGGGGACACAGCATGGACACAGCGGGACACAGCGGGAAATAGTGGGAGACACAGCGGGGACACAGCGGGGACAAAGCGGAGGACAAAGCGGAGACACAGCGGGACACAGCGGGACAAAACGGGACACAGCTGGACACAGCGGGGACACAGCTTGGACATAGAGGGACACACCGGGGACACAGCGGGACACAGCAGCGACACAGCAGAACACAGCGGGGGACACAGCGGGACACAGCCTGGGACACAGCGGGACACAGGGTGGACACAGCGGGACACAGCGAGACACAGCGGGGACACAGCGGGGACACAGCTGGGACACAGAGGGACACAGCGAGATACAGCGGGGACACAGCGGGGGACATAGGGGACACACCGGTGGACAACGGGGACACAGCAGGACAGCGCAGGGGTCACAGTGGGAAACAGCGGAGACACAGGGGAACACAGGGGGCGACACAGAGGGACACAGCGGGACACAGCAGGACAGAGCGGGGACACAGCAGGGAAAAGCGGGGCAAACAGTGGGGGACACAGCGGTACACAGCGGGGGACACAGCAGGACTCAGCTGGGGACACATTAAAGGACACAGTGGGTGACACAGCGGGGGAAACAGCGGGAAACAGCGGGGGACACAGCGGGGACACAGCGGGACACAGCGGGGGACACAGGCCGACAAAGCAGGACACAGCGGGACACAGCGGGGGACACAGCAGGACTCAGCTGGGGACACATCAAAGGACACAGCTGGGGCAAAGCGGGGGACACAGTGGGGGACACAGTGGTAAACAGCGGGGGAGACAGCGGGACTCAGCTGGGGACACAACAAAGGACACAGTGGGTGACACAGCGGGGAAAACAACGGGAAACAGCAGGGGACACAGCGAGGACACAGCAGACACAGCGGGAGAAACAGCAGGACACAGCGGGGTACACAGAGGCAGACACACCGGTACACATCGGGACACAGCAGGGACACAGCAAGACACAGCGGGACACAGCGTGGACACAGCCGGACACAGCTGGGGACACAGCGGGTGACACAGCGGGGGAAACAGCGGGAAACAGAGGGGGACACAGCGAGGACACAGCAGGACACAGCGGGGTACACAGCAGGGGACACAGCGGGGACACAGCGGGACACAGTGTGGACACAACGGGACACAGCGGCACACATCGGGGGACACAGCAGGACACTGCAGGGTACACAGCGGGACACAGCGGGACACAAAGGGACACAGCAGGGACACAGCGGGGACACAGTGGGACAGAGCGGGGTACACAGTGGGACACAGCGGGACATAGCAAGGACAAAGCGAGGACAGAGCGGGACACAGAGGTACATACCGAGGGACACAGCGGGGGACAGTGGGGACAAACCGGGGTACAACGGAGCCACAGCGGGACACAGCTAGGACACAGCGGGGACACAGCGGGGACACAGCAGGGGACACAGTGGGACACAGCGGGGACACAGCAGGACACAGCGGGACACAGCGGGGACACAGTGGGGACACAGCAGGACACAGCGGGGGACACAGAGGCGGACACAGAGGCGGACACAGCGGGACACAGCGGGACAGATCGGGACACAGCGGGGACACAGCGGGGACACAGCGGGACACAGCGTGGGATAAAGTGGGGGACAGCGGTGACACACCGGCGGACAGCGGGGACACAGCGGGACACAGGGGGATACAACGGGGGACACAGCGGGACACAGTGGGGGACACAACGGGGGACACAGCTGGACACAGCGGGGGACACAGCGAGGACACAGCGGGACACAAAGGTGGACACAGCGTTACAAAGCGGGGACACAATGGGACACAGTGGGGACACAGCAGGGGACACAGCAGGACACAGAGGGGAACAAAGGGGGCACAAAGCGGGACACAGCGGGACACAGCGGAGTACACAGCGGGACACAGCGGGGACACAGCAGGGGCACAGTAGGAAACAGCGGGACACAGTGGGGGACAAAGCAGGACACACCGGGATACTGTGGGACACAGCGGGGGACACAGCAGGGGACACAGAGCCGCACACAGCGGGAGAGAGTGGAACGCAGCAGGGACAGAGCGGGGACACAGCTGGGGACCCAGCGAGGACACAGCGGGACACAAATGGGGACACAGCAAGGACACAGCGGGACACAGCGGGAAAGAGAAGGACACAGCAGTGGACTCAGCTGGGGACACAGCGGGACACAGCAGGGGACACAGCGGGGACACAGCGGGACACAGCGGGGATCACAGCGGGACACACAGCGGGACACAGCGGGACCCAGGGGGGACACAGCATGGACACAGCGGGTCACAGCGGGGAAATAGTGGGGGACACAGCGGGGGACACAGCGGGATACAGAATGACACAGCGAGGACACAGCGGGACACAGGAGGACACAGCGGGGACACAGCGGGGGACACAGTGGGACACAGCGGGGACACAGAGGGACTCAGTGGTTACACAGCAAGGACACACCAGGGACACAGCAGGACACAGCGGAGACACAGCAGGGACACAGTGAGACACATTGAGGACACAGCGGGACACAGCGTGGGCTACAGTGGAGGAGAGCGGTGACACACCCGCGGACAGCGGGGAAACAGCGGGACACAGCGGGACACAGCGGGGGACCCAGCGGGACACAGTGGGGGACACAGCGGGGGACACACCGGGACACAGCGGGGGACACATCGAGGACACAGCGGGACACAGCGGGGGACACAGCGAGGACACAGCGGGACACAGCGCGGGACACAGCAGGGGACACAGCAGGAAACAGCAGGGGTCACAGCGGGAGACAGCGGGACACAGAGGGGACAAAGCAGGGGACAAAGCGGGGCACAGTGGGACACAGCGGGACAAAACGGGACACAGTTGGACACAGAAGGACAGAGCAGGGGACACAGCGGGGGACTGAGGGGACACAGACGGACACAGCGAGGACACAGCGGGGCACAGCGAAGACACAGCGGGACACAGAGAGGACACAGCGGGGGACAGCAGGGAGACACAGCGGGGGACACAGTGGGACACAGTGGGGACAGAGAGGGACTCAGTGGTTACACAGCAAGGACACACCAGGGACACTGCGGGACACAGCGGAGACACAGCAGGGACACAGTGAGACACAGCGAGGACACAGCGTGGGCTACATCGGGGGACAGCGGTGACACCCCCACGGACAGCGGGGACACAGCGGGACACAGCGGGACACAGCGGGGGAAACAGCGGGACACAGCGGGGGACACAGCGGGGGACACAGCGGGACACAGCTGGGGACACAGCGAGGAAACAGTGGGACACAGCGGGGGACACAGCGAGGACACAGCGGGACAAAAGGGGGACATAGCAGGGGACACAGCGGGACACAGCGGGGGTCACAGCGGGACACAGCGGGACTAAACGGGACACAGCTGGACACAGCCGGACACAGCAGGACACAGCGGGAAACAGCAGGGACACAGCAAGGACACAGTGGGACACAGCGAAGACACAGCGGGACACAGAGGGGACACAGCGGGGGAGAGCAGGGAGACACAGCGGGGACACAGCGGGGACACAGCGGAACACAGTGGGGACACAGCGGGGGACAGCAGGGAGACACAGCGGGGACACAGCGGGGACACATCCGTACACAGCGGGACACAGCCGGTACACAGCAATACATAGCAGGACACAGCGGGAAACACAACCGGACACAGCGGGGGACACAGCGGGACACAGCGGGACACAGTGGCGACAGAGCGGGACACAGCGGGGACACAGCGGGGGACACAGCGGGGCACAAAGTCAGACACCACGGGATACAGCGGAACATATTGGGGACACAGCGGGGGACATAACGGGACCCAGCGGGACCCAGCGGGACACAGCAGGGACACAGCGGGACACAGCGGGGGACACAGAGGCGGACACAGCAGGACACAGCGGGACACAGCGGGAGACAGACGGACACAGCGGGGACACAGCGGGTGACCCAGCGAGGACACAGCGGGACACAGCATGGACACAGCGGGTCACAGTGGGGAAATAGTGGGGGACACAGCGGGGGACACAGACGGATACAGACGGACACAGCGAGGACACAGCGGGACACAGGAGGAAACAGCGGGGACACAGCGGGGACACAGCGGGGGACACAGTGGGACACAGCGGGGACACAGAGGGACTCAGCGGTTACATAGCGAGGACACACCAGGGACACAGCGGGACACAGCGGACACACATCGAGGACACAGCGGGACACAGCGAAGACACAGCGGGGCACAGCGGGGGATACAGCGGGGGACAGCGGTGACACACCGGCGGACAGCGGGGACACAGCGGGACACAGCGGGACACAGTGGGGGACACAGCGGGGAACACAGCCTGACACAGCGGGGGACACAGTGGGACACAGCGGGGACACAGAGGGAAATAGCTGTTACACAGCAAGGACACACCAGAGACACAGCGGGACACAACGGGGACACAGCGGGGACACAGAGAGACACACCAAAGACACAGCGGCGACACACCGGTACACAGCAGAGACACAGCGGGACACAGCGAGGGATACAGCGGGACACAGCGGGACCCAGCGGGACCCAGCGGGGACACATCAAAGGACACAGTGGGTGAGACAGCGGGGGAAACAGCGGGAAACAGCGGGGGACACAGCGGGGACACAGCGGGACACAGCAGACACACAGCGAGGACACAGCGGGACACAGCGGGGGATACAGTGGGGGACAGCGGTGACACACCGGCGGACAGCGGGGACACAGCGGGACACAGCGGAACACAGCGGGGGACACAGCGGGAAAAAGTAGGGGACACAGCGGGGAACACAGCAGAACACAGCGGGGGACACAGTGGAACACAGCGAGGACACAGCGGGACACAGCGGGACACAGCGGGGACACAGCGGGACACAGCGGGGGACACAGGCCGACAAAGCAGGACACAGTGGGGCACAGCGGGAAACAACATGACACAGCGGGGGACACACCGGAACACAGCGGGGGTCACAGCAAGAACACAGTGGAACACAGGAGGACACAGCAGGGACACAGCGGGGGACACAGTGGGACACAGCGGGGGACACAGCGAGGACACAGCGGGGACATATGGGGACACTGCGGGACTCAGTGGAACACAGCGGGGACACAGAGGGACATAGCAGATACACAGCGAGAAAACACCAGAGACACAGCGGGACTGA
>NW_012287223.1:0-3527 GCF_000151885.1 Dipodomys ordii
GCGGGACCCAGCGGGGACACAGCAGGGACACAGAGGGAGACACAGCCGGGGACACAGTGGGGTACGGCGGCACACAGTGGTGACACAGCGGGGGACACAACGGGTGACACAGCGGGACACAGTGGGGTACACAAAGGGACACAGTGCGGGACACTGTAGCGGAAGAGTGGGACATATCGGGACACAGCGGAACACAGCAGGGAACACAGCGGGGGACACAGCGGGACACAGGACACAGCAGGGACACAGCGGGGGACACAGTGGGACACAGCTGCGGATACAGCGAGGACACAGCAGGGACACTGCGGAACACAGCGGGTCACAGCGGGGAAATAGTGGGGGACAAGCGGAGGACACAGCGGGATACAGAAGGACACAGCGAGGACACAGCGAGGACATAGGGTGACACTGCGGGACACAGTGGGACACAGCGGGGACACAGAGGGACATAGAGGTTACACAGCCAGGACACACCAGGGACACAGCGGAACACAGCGGGGACACAGCGGGGACACAGCAGGACACAGCGAGGACACAGCGGGACCCAGCGGGGACACAGCAGGGACACAACGGGAAACAGCGGGGGACACAGAGGCGGACACAGCAGGACACAGCGGGACACAGCGGGAGACAGCGGGACACAGCGGGGACACAGCGGGTCACAGTGGGGAAATAGTGGGGGACACAGCGGGGGACACAGCGGGATACAGAAGGACACAGCGAGGACACAGCGGGACACAGGAGGACACAGCGGCGACACAGCGGGGGACACAGTGGGACACAGCGGGGACACAGAGGGACTCAGTGGGGGATACAGCGGGGGACAGCGGTGACACACCGGCGGACAGCGGGGACACAGCGGGACACAGCGGGACACAGTGGGGGACACAGCGGGACACAGTGGGGGACACAGCGGGGAACACAGCCTGACACAGCGGGGGACACAGTGGGACACAGCGGGGACACAGAGGGACTCAGCGGTTACACAGCGAGGACACACCAGAGACACAGCGGGACACAGCGAGGACACAGCGGGGACACAGAGAGACACACCAGAGACACAGCAGCGACACACCGGGATACAGCAGAGACACAGCGGGACACAGTGGGGGACACAGCGGGACACAGCGGGACCCAGTGGGACCCAGCGGGGACACATCAAAGGACACAATGGGTGACACAGCGGGGGAACAGCGGAAACAGCGGGGGACACAGCGGGGACACAGCGGGACACAGCAGACACACAGCGAGGACACAGCGGGACACAGCGGGGGATACAGCGGGGGACAGCGGTGACACACCGGCGGACAGCGGGGACACAGCGGGACGCAGCATACACAGCGGGGGACACAGCGGGACACAGTGGGGGACACAGCGGGGAACACAGCGGGACACAGCGGGGGACACAGTGGAACACAGCGAGGACACAGCGGGACACAGGAGCACACAGAGGGACACAGCGGGACACAGCGGGACACAGCGGGGGACAGAGCGAGGACACAGTTGGACACAGCTGGGAACACAGCGAGGACACAGCGGGACACAGCGGGGGACACAGCAGGGGACACAGCGGGAATCAGCGGGGGTCACAGCGGGAGACAGCGGGACACAGAGGGGACAAAGCAGGGGACAACGCGGGGCACAGCGGGACACAGCGGGACAAAACGGGACACAGCTGGACACAGCAGGGACAGAGCAGGGGACACAGCGGGGGACAGCGGGGACACAGCCGGACACAGCGAGGACATAGCGGGACACAGCGAAGACACAGGGGGACACAGAGGGGACACAGCAGGGGACAGCAGGGAGACACAGCGGAGGACACAGTGGGACACAGCAGGGACAGAGAGGGACTCAGTGGTTACACAGCGAGGACACACCAGGGACACAGCGGGACACAGCGGAGACACAGCAGGGACACAGTGAGACACAGCGAGGACACAGCCGGACACAGCGTGGGTTACATCGGGGGACAGCGGTGACACCCCCGCGGACAGCGGGGACACAGCGGGACACAGTGGGACACAGCGGGGGACACAGCGGGACACAGTGGGGGACACAGCAAGGACACAGTGGGACACAGCGGGGGACATAGCGAGGACACAGCGGGACACAGCGGGGGAAATAGCAGGGGACACAGCGGGACAAAGCAGGGGTCACAGCGGGACATAGCAGGACAAAACGGGACACAGCTGGATACAGCGGGGACACAGCAGGGGACACAGCGGAGGACAGCAGGGACACAGCCGGACACAGCAAGACACAGTGGGAAACAGCGGGTACACAGCAAGGACACAGTGGGACACACCGAAGACACAGCGGGACACAGAGGGGACACAGCGGGGGACAGCAGGGAGACACAGCGGGGGACACAGCGGGACACAGCGGGACATAGTGGGGACAGAGCGGGACACAGCGGGGACACAGCGGGGGACACAGAGGGGCACAAAGTCAGACACCACGGGATACAGCGGAACATAGCGGGGACACAGCGGGGGACACAGCAGGTGACAGCGGTAACACAGCTGGGGACAGTGGGGACACACCGGGACACAGCGGGGGACAGCGGGGACACAGGGGCGACACAGCGGGGGACAGCGGTGACACAGCTGGGGACAGCGGGAACACACCGGGACACAGAGGGGGACAGCGGGACCAAACGGGACACAGCGGGACAAAGAGGGGGATACAGCGGGGGACAGCAGGGACACCCCTGGGGACAGCAGTGACACAGCGGGACACAGCGGGGGACAGCGGGGACACAGCGGGACACAGCGGGGACACACCGGGGACACAGCGGGACACACCGGGGACACATAGGCAGACAGCGGGGACACAACAGGACACAGCGGGGGACATCGGGGACACAGCGGGACACAGCGGGAAACAGCAGTGACACAGCAGGGACACAGCGGGTCACAGCGCGGACACAGTATGGGATACAGTGAGGACACAGCAGGACACAGAGGAATACACAGAGAGGACACAGCGTGACACAAGGGGACACAGCGTGACACAACGGGGGACACAGAGAGGACAAAGCGGGACACAAATCGGTACACAGCAAGGACACAGCGGGACACAGCGGGAAAGAGCTGGACACAGCGGGGGACACAGCCGGGGACACATCGGGGTACAGCGGCACACAGTGGGGACACAGCGGGGGACAAAACAGGTGACACAGCGGGACACAGTGGGGTACACAAAGGGACACAGTGGGGGACACTGTAGCGGAAGAGTGGGACATATCGGGACACAGCGGGACACAGCAGGGAACACAGCGGGGGACACAGCGGGACACAGCGGGGAAATAGTGGGGGACACAGCGAGGTACACAGCGGGATACAGAAGGACACAGCGAGGACACAGCGGGACACAGGAAGACACGGCGGGGACACAGCGGGGGACACAGTGGGACACAGCTGCGGATACAGCGAGGACACAGCAGGGACACTGTGGGACACAGCAGGTCACAGCGGGGAAATAGTGGGGGACACAGCAGAGGACACAGCGGGATACAGAAGGAC
>NW_012287224.1:0-3627 GCF_000151885.1 Dipodomys ordii
TCACACACCAAGGATACAGAGGGACACAGCGGGGACACAGCAGGGACACAGCAGGACACAGCGGGACACAGCGGGGACACAGCGGGGACACAGCAGAGACACAGCGGTGGACACAGATGCGGACACAGAGGCGGACACAGCGGGACACAGCGGGACAGATCAGGACACAGCGGGGACACAGCGGGGACACAGCGGGACACAGCGTGGGATACAGCGAGGGACAGCGGTGACACACCGGCGGACAGAGGGGAAAAAGCGGGACACATCGGAATCCAACGGGGACACAGCGGACACAGTGGGGGACACAGCGGGGGACACAGCTGGACACAGCGGGGGACACAGTGGGACACAGCGGGGACACAGCAGGGACACAACGGGACACAGAGGGGAACAATGGGGGCACAAAGCGGGACACAGTGGGACACAGCGGAGTACACAGCGGGATACAGCAGGGGCACAGTGGGAAACAGCGGGACACAGCGGGGGACAAAGCGGGACACACCGGGATACTGCGGGACACAGCGGGGGACACAGCAGGGGACACAGAGCCACACACAGCGGGAGAGAGTGGAACGCAGCAGGGACAGAGCAGGGACACAGCGAGGGACCCAGCGAGGACACAGCGGGACACAAATGGGGACAAAGCAAGGACACAGCGGGACATAGGGGGATAGAGCGGGACACAGCAGGGGACACAGCCGGGGACACAGCGCGACAAAGCAGGACACAGCGGGGAACACAGCGGGACACACCGCGGGACACAGCGGGACACAGGGGGGACACAGCATGGACACAGCGCATCACAGCGGGGTAATAGTGGGGGACACAGCGGGGGACATAGCGGGATACAGAAGGACACAGCGAGGACACAGCGGGAAACAGGAGCACACAGCGGGGACACAGCGGGGGACACAGTGCGACACAGCGGGGACACAGAGGGACTCAGTGGTTACACAGCAAGGACACACCATGGACACAGCGGGACACAGCGGAGACACAGCAGGGACACAGTGAGACACAGCGAGGACACAGCGGGACACAGCGTGGGCTACAGCGGGGGACAGCGGTGACACACCCGCGGACAGCGGGGAAACAGCGGGACACAGCGGGACACAGCGGGGGACACAGCGGGACACAGTGGGGGACACAGCGGGGGACACAGCGGGACACAGCGGGGGACACAGCAGGGGACACAGCGGGAAACAGCAGGGGTCACAGCAGGAGACAGCGGGAAACAGAGGGGACAAAGCAGGGGACAACGCGGGGCACAGCGGGACACAGCGGGACAAAACGGGACACAGCTGGACACAGCGGGGACAGAGCAGGTGTCACAGCGGGGGACAGCGGTGACACAGCCGGACACAGCGAGGACACAGCGGGACACAGCGAAGACACAGCGGGACACAGAGGGGACACAGCGGGTGACAGCAGGGAGACACAGCGGAGGACACAGTGGGACACAGCGGGGACAGAGAGGGACTCAGTGGTTACACAGCAAGGACACACCAGGGACACAGCGGGACACAGCGGAGACACAGCAGGGACACAGTGAGACACAGCGAGGACACAGCCGGACACAGCGTGGGCTACATCGGGGGACAGCGGTGACACCCCCGCAGACAGCGGGGACACAGCGGGACACAGCGGGACACAGCGGGGGTCACAGCGGGACACAGCTGGGGACACAGCGAGGACACAGTGGGACACAGCGGGGGACATAGCAAGGACACAGCGGGACAAAGCGGGGACATAGTAGGGGACACAGCAGGGGTCACAGCGGGACACAGCGGGACAAAATGGGACACAGCTGGATACAGCGGGGACACAGCAGGGGACACAGCGGAGGACAGCGGGGACACAGCCGGACACAGCAAGACACAGCGGGAAACAGCGGGGACACAGCAAGGACACAGTGGGACACACCGAAGACACAGCGGGACACAGAGGGGACACAGCAGGGGACAGCAGGGAGACACAGCGGGGGACACAGCGGGACACAGCGGTACATAGTGGGGACAGAGCGGGACACAGCGGGGACACAGTGGGGGACACAGCGGGGCACAAATTCAGACACCACGGGATACAGCGGAACATAGCGGGGACACAGCGGGGGACACAGCGTGTGACAACGGTGACACAGCTGGGGACAGCGGGGACACACGGGGACACAGCGGGGGACAGCAGGGACACAGGGGCGACACAGCGGGGGACAGCGGTGACACAGCTGGGGACAGCGGGAACACACCGGGACACAGAGGGGGACAGCGGGACCAAACGGGACACAGCGGGACAAAGAGGGGGATACAGCGGGGGACAGCGGGGACACCCCTGGGGACAGCAGTGACACAGCGGGACACAGCGGGGGACAGCGGGGACACAGCGGGACACAGCGGGGACACACCGGGGACACAGCGGGACACACCGGGGACACATAGGCAGACAGTGAGGACACAACAGGACACAGCAGGGGACATCGGGGACACAGCGGGACACAGCAGTGACACAGCAGGGACACAGCGGGTCACAGCGCGGACACAGTGTGGGATACAGTGAGGACACAGCAGGACACAGAGGAATACACAGAGAGGACACAGCGTGACACAAGTGGACACAGCGGGACACAGCGGGGGACACAGAGAGGACAAAGCGGGACACAAATCGGTACACAGCAAGGACACAGCGGGACACAGCGGGAAATAGCTGGACACAGAGGGAGACACAGCCGGGGACACAGTGGGGTACAGCGGCACACAGTGGGGACACAGCGGGGGACACAACGGATGACACAGCGGGACACAGTGGGGTACAAAAAGGGACACAGTGGGGGACACTGTAGTGGAAGAGTGGGACATATCGGGATACAGCAGGACACAGCGGGGAACACAGCGGGGGACACAGCGGGACACAGTGGGGAAATAGTGGGGGACACAGCGGGGGACACAGCGGGATACAGAAGGACACAGCGAGGACACAGTGGGACACAGGAGGACACAGCGGGGACACAGCGGGGGACACAGTGGGACACAGCTGCGGATACAGCGAGGACACAGCAGGGACACTGCGGGACACAGCGGGTCACAGCGGGGAAATAGTGGGGGACACAGCGGAGGACACTGTGGGATACAGAAAGACACAGCGAGGACACAGCGGGGACATAGGGTGACACTGCGGGACACAGTGGGACACAGCGGGGACACAGAGGGACATAGAGGTTACACAGCCATGACACACCATGGACACAGCGGAACACAGCGGGGACACAGCGGGGACACAGCGGGACACAGCGAGGACACAGCGGGACCCAGCGGGGACACAGCAGGGACACAGCGGGAAACAGCGGGGGACACAGAGGCAGACACAGCGGGACACAGCGGGGACACAGCAGGGGCACAGTGGGAAACAGCGGGACACAGTGGGGGACAAAGCGGGACACAACGGGATACTGCGGGACACAGCGGGGGACACAGCACGGGACACAAAGCTGCACACAGCGGGAGAGAGTGGAATGCAGCAGGGACAGAGCGGGGACACAGCTGGGGACACAGCATGGACACAGCGGGACACAGCGGGAAATAGTGGGAGACACAGCGGGGACACAGCGGGGACAAAGCGGAGGACAAAGCGGAG
>NW_012287225.1:0-1161 GCF_000151885.1 Dipodomys ordii
CAGCAAGGACACAGCGGGACACAGCGGGAAAGAGAAGGACACATTCATTGGGACACAGCTGGGGACACAGCGGGACACAGCAGGGGACACAGCGGGACACAGCGGGGATCACAGCGGGACACACAGCGGGACACAGCAGGACCCAGGGGGGACACAGCATGGACACAGCGGGATACAGAAGGACACAGCAAGAACACAGCGGGACACAGGAGGACACAGCGGGGACACAGCGGGGACACAGCGGGGGACACAGTGCGACACAGCGGGGACACAGAGGGACTCAGCGGTTACACAGCAAGGACACACCAGGGACACAGCGGGACACAGAGGAGACACAGCAGGGACACAGTGAGACACAGCGAGGACACAGCGGGATAGAGCGTGGGCTACAGGGGGGGACAGCGGTGACACACCGGCGGACAGCGAGGACACAGCGGGACACACCGGGACACAGCAGGGGACACAGTGGGACACAGTGGGGGACACAGCGGGGGACACAGCGAGGACACAGCGGGACACAGCGCGGGACACAGCAGGGGACACAGCAGAAAACAGCAGGGGTCACAGCGGGAGACAGCGGGACACAGAGGGGACAAAGCAGGGGACAAAGCGGGGCACAGTGGGACGCAGCGGGACAAAACGGGACACAGTTGGACACAGAAGGACAGAGCAGGGGACACAGCGGGGGACTGAGGGGACACAGCCGGACACAGCGAGGACACAGCGGGGCACAGCGAAGACACAGCGGGACACAGAGAGGACACAGCGGGGGACAGCAGGGAGACACAGCGGGGGACACAGTGGGACACAGTGGGGACAGAGAGGGACTCAGTGGTTACACAACAAGGACACACCAGGGACACTGCGGGACACAGCGGAGACACAGCAGGGACACAGTGAGACACAGCGAGGACACAGCGTGGGCTACATCGGGGGACAGCGGTGACACCCCCATGGACAGCGGGGACACAGCGGGACACAGCGGGACACAGCGGGGGAAACAGCGGGACACAGCGGGGGACACAGCGGGGGACACAGCGGGACACAGCTGGGGACACAGCGAGGAAACAGTGGGACACAGCGGGGGACACAGCGAGGACACAGCGGGACAAAAGAAGGGACATAGCAGGGGACACAGCGGGACACAGCGGGGGTCACAGC
>NW_012287226.1:0-2217 GCF_000151885.1 Dipodomys ordii
GGGGGACACAGTGGGAACACAGCGGGGGACACAGGGACGACACAGCGGGGACATATGGGGACACTGCAGGACACAGTGGAACACAGCGGGGACACAGAGGGACATAGCTGTTACACAGCGAGAACACACCAGAGACACAGCGGGACACAGCGGGGACACAGCGGGGACACAGAGAGACACACCAGAGACACAGCGGCGACACACCGGGACACAGCAGAGACACAGCGGGACACAGCGGGGGACACAGCGAGACACAGCGGGGGACAGAGCAGGACACAGCATGGACATAGTGGGACACAGCAGGGGACACAGCTGGGACACAGCGGGTCAACAGCGGGGAAATAGTGGGGGACACAGTGAGGACACAGAGGAATACACAGAGAGGACACAGCGTGACACATGGGGACACAGCGGGACACAGTAGGGGACACAGAGAGGACACAGCGGGACACAAATGGGGACACAGCAAGGACACAGCAGGACACAGCGGGAAAGAGCGGGACACAGCGGGGGACACAGCCGGGGACACAGCGGGGGACACAGCAGGACACAAAGGGGACACAGAATTACACAGCGGGGACACAGCAGGACACAGCGGGGACACAGCAGGGGACACAGCAGGACACAGAGGGGAACAAAGGGGGCACACAGCGGAACACAGTGGGACACAGCGAGATACACAGCGGGACACAGAGGGGGACACACTGGGACACAGCGGGGGACACAGTGAGGATACAGCGGGACACAGGAGGACATAGCGGGGACACAGCGGGGACACAGTGGGGGACACAGTGTGACAGATCGGGGTATACAGCGAGGACACAGCGGGGACATAGGGGGACACTGCGGAACACAGTGGAACACAGCTGGGAAACAGAGGGACATAGCAGTTACACAATGAGGACACACCAGGGACACAGCGGGACACAGCGGGGACACAGGGGGAAACCAGCGGGACCCAGCGGGGGACACAGTGAGGAACAGCGGGGACACACATGCGGACAGCGGGGACACAACGGGACACAGCGGGGGACATCGTGGACACAGTGGGACAAAGCGGGACACAGCGGGGCCAAAGCAGGGACACAGCAGGTCACAGCGGCGACACAGTGGGGGACACAGCAAGGACACAGCGGGACACAGAGGGATACACAGAGAGGACACAGCGTGACACATGGGGACACAGATGGACACAGCGGGTGACCCAGCAAGGACACAGCGGGACACAGCGGGACACAGCAGGACACAGCGGGGTACACAGCGGGGTCACAGCAGAACATCGTGGGGACACAGCAGGACACAGCGGGACACAGTGGGGGACACACAGGGGGAGAGCAGGCACACAGCGGGACACAGCGGGACACAGCAGGGAACACAGCAGGACACACAGCGGGACACAGCAGGGGACACAGCATGGACAGAGTGGGTCACAGCGGGGAAATAGTTGGGGACACAGCTGGGGACACAGCGGGATACAGAAGGACACAGCGAGGACACAGCGGGACACAGGAGGACAAAGCGGGGATACAGCGGGGACACAGCGGGGGACACAGTGGGACACAGCGGGGACACAGAGGGACTCAGGGTTTACACAGCGAGGACACACCAGGGACACAGAGGGACACAGCGGAGACACAGCAGGGACACAGTGAGACACAGCGAGGACACAGCGGGACAAAGCGGGACACAGCGTGGGATAAAGCGGGGGACAGCGGTGACACAACGGCGGACAGCGGGGACACAGCGGAACACAGCGGGACACAGCGGGGGACACAGTGGGACACAGTGGGGGACACAGTGGGACACAGCGGGGGACACAGCGAGGACACAGCAGGACACAGCGAGGACACAGCAGGGGACAGCCGGGACACACATGCGGACAGCGGGGACACAACGGGACACAGCGGTGGACATCGGGGACACAGCGGGACACAGCAGGACGCAGCGGGGACACAGCAGGGACACAGCGGGTCACAGCCTGGACACAGTGGGGGACACAGCGAGGACACAGAGGGGACATAGGGGGATACTGCGGGACACAGCGGGTGACCCAGCGAGGACACAGCGGGACACAAATGGGGACACAGCAAGGACACAGCGGGACACAGCGGGAAAGAGCGGGACACAGCCGGGGACACAGCCGGGGACACAGTGGGACACAGCAGGGGACACAGAGGGAACACAGCGGGACAAAGTGGGGACACAGCGAGACACAGC
>NW_012287227.1:0-1101 GCF_000151885.1 Dipodomys ordii
TGAGCTAGGGGAGAGCAGTGGGGGGTTGGGGGTGGGTGGGTGTGAGTGCGCCACCGTGCGGAAGTGCAGGGTGTGGCACGGGCCTGCGGTGTGGTCAGAGTGTGTGGGGTCGGCAGGGGCTCCCTAGGCAGGGCTGTGAGCACCGGTGGAGCTAGGGGTGGAGTGTGTGTGGAGCAGGTGATTGTGACTGTGAGGGAGTGAGCGTGCCAGGAAGGTGTGTGAGCGTGTGTGGGGAAAGTGTGCAGAAGGCAGGCTGAGCGGTGCGGGCTGGGGTTGTGAAGAAGCAGGCTAAGGTGGGCTGGCTTGGATGAAAGAAGAGGGCAGGGGGGTGGAGGGCGGAGGGCGGCGGCGGAGGGGGGCGGGCGGAGGAGGCAGTAGGCCTGGGGTGGGCGTGGAGAGGTGGAAGGGCGGGGCGGGCCCACGGGCCGGGTGGAGGCAAAAGCCTACAGCACCCGGTATTCCCAGGCGGTCTCCCATCCAAGTACTAACCAGGCCCGACCCTGCTTAGCTTCCGAGATCAGACGAGATCGGGCGCGTTCAGGGTGGTATGGCCGTAGACGCCTGCTGCCGCTGCGCGCAGCCCCAAATGCTGCTCGCCGCCTCTGCAGCCTCCGCTCTCCACACTCTCCTCAGCCTCTGCCTCTGCCTCTGCCTGCGGCTCTCGCCTCACACACACACCTGCTGCGCCTGCTTGCTCGCACAACTGCATCGCGGCACGCTCGCACCAACGCACGCACGGACCACAGCCTCTGCCAGCAAGCCGAGCCTGCTGCTCTCGCCGCCAAGCGCTCTCCCCCCTGCCACCCAACCTTCCCCACACACGCACTGATGCCCAGAAGGAGACCGGGCTCATTTCCCGGCGACTCACTCCCCTGCCATCCTACCCCACACCTTGCCTGCGTCAGCCTTGCACATTCAAGCGCTCAAGGCAAGTGCACTTGCAGGGCTCCCCACCTGTCTTCTCCGGCCCCCAGGCTACTGAGGGACCGCTTCCATCTCTCGGTGCATGGCTGTGCATTTGGCTGCTTCCCGATGCTTTGCATCTCACTGCGCTTGCCTCCCTCCCTCACCTCGCTTTGCCCTCACCGGGCCATGCACTGA
>NW_012287228.1:0-1222 GCF_000151885.1 Dipodomys ordii
AGCCTCATTTCAGTGATGGCAATTCATCTATTCAAGGAGTAGGCATCACACATACAGAAGGTTGGGCAAAGCCCCAAAGAAGCCCCTCAGGTACCCACAGGAAGTCGTGCCACGCAGTAGAGGGGCGGGTGGAGTGGCTGAGTGATGGGCGGGTCCGGGTCCGGGTGGGGAGCTGCTGGCCACAGGCTAGCTGTGATTGCAGACAGAAGCGAGAAACCAGTGAGCTAGGGGAGAGCAGTGGGGGGTTGGGGGTGGGTGGGTGTGAGTGCGCCACCGTGCGGAAGTGCAGGGTGTGGCACGGGCCTGCGGTGTGGTCAGAGTGTGTGGGGTCGGCAGGGGCTCCCTAGGCAGGGCTGTGAGCACCGGTGGAGCTAGGGGTGGAGTGTGTGTGGAGCAGGTGATTGTGACTGTGAGGGAGTGAGCGTGCCAGGAAGGTGTGTGAGCGTGTGTGGGGAAAGTGTGCAGAAGGCAGGCTGAGCGGTGCGGGCTGGGGTTGTGAAGAAGCAGGCTAAGGTGGGCTGGCTTGGATGAAAGAAGAGGGCAGGGGGGTGGAGGGCGGAGGGCGGCGGCGGAGGGGGGCGGGCGGAGGAGGCAGTAGGCCTGGGGTGGGCGTGGAGAGGTGGAAGGGCGGGGCGGGCCCACGGGCCGGGTGGAGGCAAAAGCCTACAGCACCCGGTATTCCCAGGCGGTCTCCCATCCAAGTACTAACCAGGCCCGACCCTGCTTAGCTTCCGAGATCAGACGAGATCGGGCGCGTTCAGGGTGGTATGGCCATAGACGCCTGCTGCCGCTGCGCGCAGCCCCAAATGCTGCTCGCCGCCTCTGCAGCCTCCGCTCTCCACACTCTCCTCAGCCTCTGCCTCTGCCTCTGCCTGCGGCTCTCGCCTCACACACACACCTGCTGCGCCTGCTTGCTCGCACAACTGCATCGCGGCACGCTCGCACCAACGCACGCACGGACCACAGCCTCTGCCAGCAAGCCGAGCCTGCTGCTCTCGCCGCCAAGCGCTCTCCCCCCTGCCACCCAACCTTCCCCACACACGCACTAATGCCCAGAAGGAGACCGGGCTCACTTCCCGGCGACTCACTCCCCTGCCATCCTACCCCACACCTTGCCTGCGTCAGCCTTGCACATTCAAGCGCTCAAAGCAAGTGCACTTGCAGGGCTCACCACCTGTCTTCTCCGGGCCCCAGGCTACTGAGGGACCGCTTCCATCTCTCG
>NW_012287229.1:0-1195 GCF_000151885.1 Dipodomys ordii
CCCCCTGGGGCTTGTGCACAGGCTCAGCAAGATGGCAGGCATATCAGGAGCTCAGCGTTCTAGTCAAGCAAATGGCTGGAGTGTGCTCTATGTTTCTCTGTGTCCCTCCTTCTCTTGGCTAGTCTGTCCTGGCATTGAAGCTCAGGGTCTTCAAGCTGCTAGGAAAGTCCACAGGCAAGCAGGCCGGCAGGCAGGCAGGCAGGCAGGAAAGGCTTTCTTGGAACGCTTGAGCCAAGCCTCATTTCAGTGATGGCAATTCATCTATTCAAGGAGTAGGCATCACACATACAGAAGGTTGGGCAAAGCCCCAAAGAAGCCCCTCAGGTACCCACAGGAAGTCGTGCCACGCAGTAGAGGGGCGGGTGGAGTGGCTGAGTGATGGGCGGGTCCGGGTCCGGGTGGGGAGCTGCTGGCCACAGGCTAGCTGTGATTGCAGACAGAAGCGAGAAACCAGTGAGCTAGGGGAGAGCAGTGGGGGGTTGGGGGTGGGTGGGTGTGAGTGCGCCACCGTGCGGAAGTGCAGGGTGTGGCACGGGCCTGCGGTGTGGTCAGAGTGTGTGGGGTCGGCAGGGGCTCCCTAGGCAGGGCTGTGAGCACCGGTGGAGCTAGGGGTGGAGTGTGTGTGGAGCAGGTGATTGTGACTGTGAGGGAGTGAGCGTGCCAGGAAGGTGTGTGAGCGTGTGTGGGGAAAGTGTGCAGAAGGCAGGCTGAGCGGTGCGGGCTGGGGTTGTGAAGAAGCAGGCTAAGGTGGGCTGGCTTGGATGAAAGAAGAGGGCAGGGGGGTGGAGGGCGGAGGGCGGCGGCGGAGGGGGGCGGGCGGAGGAGGCAGTAGGCCTGGGGTGGGCGTGGAGAGGTGGAAGGGCGGGGCGGGCCCACGGGCCGGGTGGAGGCAAAAGCCTACAGCACCCGGTATTCCCAGGCGGTCTCCCATCCAAGTACTAACCAGGCCCGACCCTGCTTAGCTTCCGAGATCAGACGAGATCGGGCGCGTTCAGGGTGGTATGGCCGTAGACGCCTGCTGCCGCTGCGCGCAGCCCCAAATGCTGCTCGCCGCCTCTGCAGCCTCCGCTCTCCACACTCTCCTCAGCCTCTGCCTCTGCCTCTGCCTGCGGCTCTCGCCTCACACACACACCTGCTGCGCCTGCTTGCTCGCACAACTGCATCGCGGCACGCTCGCACCAACGCACGCACGTGA
>NW_012287230.1:0-1313 GCF_000151885.1 Dipodomys ordii
CCTCAGCGTTCTAGTCCAAGCAAATGGCTGGAGTGTGCTCTATGTTCTCTGTGTCCTTCTCTCTTGCTAGTCTGTCTTGCATTGAAGCTCAGGGTCTCAAGCTGCTAGGAAAGTCCACAGGCAAGCAGGCCGGCAGGCAGGCAGGCAGGCAGGAAAGGCTTTCTGGAACGCTTGAGCCAAGCCTCATTTCAGTGATGGCAATTCATCTATTCAAGGAGTAGGCATCACACATACAGAAGGTTGGGCAAAGCCCCAAAGAAGCCCCTCAGGTACCCACAGGAAGTCGTGCCACGCAGTAGAGGGGCGGGTGGAGTGGCTGAGTGATGGGCGGGTCCGGGTCCGGGTGGGGAGCTGCTGGCCACAGGCTAGCTGTGATTGCAGACAGAAGCGAGAAACCAGTGAGCTAGGGGAGAGCAGTGGGGGGTTGGGGGTGGGTGGGTGTGAGTGCGCCACCGTGCGGAAGTGCAGGGTGTGGCACGGGCCTGCGGTGTGGTCAGAGTGTGTGGGGTCGGCAGGGGCTCCCTAGGCAGGGCTGTGAGCACCGGTGGAGCTAGGGGTGGAGTGTGTGTGGAGCAGGTGATTGTGACTGTGAGGGAGTGAGCGTGCCAGGAAGGTGTGTGAGCGTGTGTGGGGAAAGTGTGCAGAAGGCAGGCTGAGCGGTGCGGGCTGGGGTTGTGAAGAAGCAGGCTAAGGTGGGCTGGCTTGGATGAAAGAAGAGGGCAGGGGGGTGGAGGGCGGAGGGCGGCGGCGGAGGGGGGCGGGCGGAGGAGGCAGTAGGCCTGGGGTGGGCGTGGAGAGGTGGAAGGGCGGGGCGGGCCCACGGGCCGGGTGGAGGCAAAAGCCTACAGCACCCGGTATTCCCAGGCGGTCTCCCATCCAAGTACTAACCAGGCCCGACCCTGCTTAGCTTCCGAGATCAGACGAGATCGGGCGCGTTCAGGGTGGTATGGCCGTAGACGCCTGCTGCCGCTGCGCGCAGCCCCAAATGCTGCTCGCCGCCTCTGCAGCCTCCGCTCTCCACACTCTCCTCAGCCTCTGCCTCTGCCTCTGCCTGCGGCTCTCGCCTCACACACACACCTGCTGCGCCTGCTTGCTCGCACAACTGCATCGCGGCACGCTCGCACCAACGCACGCACGGACCACAGCCTCTGCCAGCAAGCCGAGCCTGCTGCTCTCGCCGCCAAGCGCTCTCCCCCCTGCCACCCAACCTTCCCCACACACGCACTAATGCCCAGAAGGAGACCGGGCTCATTTCCCGGCGACTCACTCCCCTGCCATCCTACCCCACACCTTGCCTGCGTCAGCCTTGCACA
>NW_012287231.1:0-1880 GCF_000151885.1 Dipodomys ordii
TCACCGCTGTGTCCCCGCTGTGTCCCCACTGTGTCCCCGCTGTGTCCCCCGCGGAGTCCCTGCTGTGTCCCCGCTGTGTCCTCCTGTGTCCTGCTGTGTCTTCGCTGTGTCCTTCTGTATCCCGCTGTGTCCCCGCTGTGTCCCCCACTATTTCCCCTCTGTGACCCGCTGTGTCCATGCTGTGTCCCCCGCTGTGTCCCGCTGTGTCCCGCTGTGTGTCCCGCTGTGTTCCCCGCTGTGTCCCGCTGTGTGCCTGCTCTCCCCCGGTGTGTCCCCCGCTGTGTCCCGCTGTGTCCTGCTGTGTCCCCGCTGTGGCCCGCTGTGTCCTGCTGTGTCTGCCTCTATATCCCACACTGTGTCCCGCTGTGTCCCCACTGTGTCCCCGCTGTGGCCCGCTGTGTCCAGCTGTATCCCCGCTGTGTCCCCGCTGTGTCCTCCTGTGTCCCGCTGTGTCCTCGCTGTGTCCTTCTGTATCCCGCTGTGTCCCCCGCTGTGTCCCCCACTATTTCCCCGCTGTGACCCGCTGTGTCCCTGCTTTGTCCCCTGCTTTGTCCCCTCTGTGTCCCGCTGTGTCCCGCTGTGTCCCCCACTGTGTCCCGCTGTGTCCCCTGCTGTGTCCCCCACGGCGTCCCACTGTGTCCCATTGTGTTCTAGCTGTTTCCCGCTCTGTCACCCTGTGTCCCGCTGTGTCCTGCTATGTCCGCCTCTGTGTCCCCCGCTTTGGCCCGCTGTGTCCCCGCTGTGTCCCTGCTGTGTCCCCGCTGGGTCCTGCTGTGTCCCGGCTGTGTCCCTGCTGTGTCCCCGCTGGGTCCCGCTGTGTCCCGGCTGTGTCCCCGCTGTGTCCCGCTATGTCCCTGGTGTGTCCTTGCTGTGTAACTGCTATGTCCCTCTCTGTCCCCGCTGTGTCCCACTGTGTCCCGCAGTGTGCCCCTATGTCCCCTCTGTGTCCTCGCTGTATCCCCTGCTGTGTCCCACTGTGTCCCCCGCTGTGTGCCGCTCTGTCCCCGCTGTGTCCCAGCTGTGTCCCACTGTGTCCCCGTTGTTCCCCGGTTTGTCCCCACTGTTCCCCGCTGTGTCCCTTGCTATGGACCTCTGTGTCTAGCTCTGTCCTTGCTTTGTTCATACGATGTCCCGCTGTGGCTCCGCTGTGTCCCTGCTGTGTTCCACTCTCTCCCGCTGAGTGCAGCTCTGTGTCCCCCGCTGTGTCCATCACTGTGTCCCCCTGTATCCCGGTTTGTCCCGCATTGTCCCCCGCTGTGTCCCGCTGTTACCCACTGTGCCCCTGCAGTGTCCCTGCTGTGTCGCGCGCTGTGTACCCCGCTGTGTCCCACTGTGTCCCGCTGTGTGCCCCTTTGTTATCCTCTGTGTCCTGCTGTGTGCCCTGATGTGTCCCCGCTGTGTCCCGCTGTGTCCCGCTGTGTCCCCCACTGTGTCCCCCACTGTGTCCCACTGTGTCCCCTGCTGTGTCCCGCTGTGTCCTGATGTGTCCCCGCTGTCCGCCGGTGTGTCACCGCTGTCCCCCGCTGTATCCCACGCTGTGTCCCGCTGTGTCCTCGCTGTGTCTCACTGTGTCCCTGCTGTGTCTCTGCTGTGTCCCGCTGTGTCCCTGGTGTGTCTTCGCTGTGTAAACGCTGAGTCCCTCTGTATCCCCGCTGTGTCCCACTGTCTCCCGTGCTGTGTCCCCGCTGTGTCCCTGCTGTGTCCTCCTGTGTCCCGCTGTGTCCTCGCTGTGTCCTTCTGTATCCCGCTGTGTCCCCCACTGTGTCCCCCACTATTTCCACACTGTGACCCGCTGTGTCCATGCTGTGTCCCCGCTGTGTCCCGCTGTGTCTAGCTGTGTCCCGCTGTGTCCCCAGCTGTGTCCCCCGCTGTGTCCCGCT
>NW_012287232.1:0-3654 GCF_000151885.1 Dipodomys ordii
TGTAACTGCTATGTCCCTCTGTGTCCCGGCTGTGTCCCACTGTGTCCCGCAGTGTCCTCCTATGTCTCCTCTGTGTCCTCGCTGTATCCCCTGCTGTGTCTCACTGTGTCCCCCGCTGTGTGCCGCTGTGTCCCCGCTGTGTCTCAGCTGTGTCCTGCTGTGTCCCCGTTGTTCCCCGGTTTGTCCCCACTGTCCCCCGCTGTGTCCCTCGCTGTGTACCTCTGTGTCTCGCTCTGTCCTCACTTTGTTCCTGCGATGTTCCGCTGTGGCCCCGCTGTGTCCCTGCTGTGTTCCACTCTCTCCCGCTGTGTGGAGCTCTGTGTCCCCCGCTGTGTCCCCTGCTGTGTCCCCCTGTATCCCGGTTTGTCCCGCTTTGTCCCCCGCTGTGTCCCACTGTTTCCCACTGTGCCCCTGCTGTGTCCCTGCTGTGTCCCGCTGTGTACCCCGCTGTGTCCCACTGTGTCCCTGCTGTGTCCCGATGTGTACCACTGTGTCTGCCTCTGTGTACCTCGCTGTGTCCTGCTGTGTCCTCGCTGTGTCCCCCGCTGTTTCCCGCTGTTTCCCCCGCTGTGTCACCCGCTGTGTCCTTTGATGTGTCCACAGCTGAGTCCCGCTGTGTCCCCCGCTGTTTACCGCTATGTCCCCTACTGTGTCCCCCGCTTTGTCCCTGCTGTGTCCCCGCTCTGTCCCACTGTGTCCCGCTGTGTTCCTCTGTGTACCTGCTGTTTCCCACTGTGACCCCCGCGCTGTCCTGCTGTGTCCCCGTTGTCCACCGGTGTGTCCCCTCTGTCCCCCGCTGTGTCCCGCTGGGTCCCGATGTGTCCCACTCTGTCGCTGCTTTGTCACTGCTGTTTCATGCTGTGTCCCGCTGTGTCCTCGCTGTGTCCCGCTCAGTCCCAGGCTGTGTCCTGCTGTGTCCCCCGCTGTGTTCCACTGTGTCGCTGCTGTGTCCTTCTGTGTCCCCGCTGTGTCCCTGGTGTGTCCCGCTGTGTCCCCGCTGTGTCCCCTGCTGTGTCCTCCGCTGTATTCCGCTGTATCCCGCTGTGTCCCGCTTTGTCCCCCGCTGTGTCCCACTGTGTCCCGCCTTGTGCCCCCTTTGTTCCCCTCTGTCCTGCTGTGTCCCCTGATGTGTCCCCGCTGTGTCCCCCTTTGTGTCCCGCTGTGTACCCCGCTGTGTCCCCCTTTGTGTCCCGCTGTGTCCCCCGCTGTGTCCCTGCTGTGTCCCTTTATGTCCAGCTGTGTCCCGCTTTGTACCCCGCAGTGTCCTGCTGTGTTGCCCGATTTGTCCCGCTGTGTCCCGCTGTGTCCCCACTGTGTCCAGCTGTGTCCCCGCTGTGTCCCTGCTGTGTCCCGCTGTGTCCCTGGCTGTGTCTCCGGCTGTGTCCCGCTCTTTCACGCTGTGTCCTGTTGTGTCATTGCTGTGTCCCCATTTGTGTCCCACTGTGTCCTCGCTGGGGCCCCCGCTGGGTCCCGCTGTGTCCCCATGTGTCACGCTGTGTCCTCGCTGTGTATCCCTCTGTGTCCCGCTGTGCCCTTGCTGTGTCCCCCTCTGTGTCCCCGATGTGTCCCGCTGTGTCCCAATGTGTCCCCACTGTGTCCCGCTGTGTCCCCGCTCTGTCCCCTACTGTGTCCCACTGTGTCCCCGGCTGTGTCCCCCGCTGTGTCCCGCTCTTTCACACTGTGTCCTGCTGTGTCCTTGCTGTGTCCCCATTTGTGTCCCGCTGTGTCCTCGCTGGGCCCCCCGCTGGGTCCCGCTGTGTCCCCATGTGTCACGCTGTGTCCTCGCTGTGTATTGCTCTGTGTCCCGCTGTGTCCTTGCTGTGTCCCCCACTGTGTCCCCGCTCTGACCCGATGTGTCCCTGCTGTGTCCCCAGCTGTGTCCTGCTGTGTCCCGCTGTGTCCCCGACTGTGTCCCCCGCTGTGTCCCGCTCTTTCCCGCTGTGTCGCGCTGTGTCCTTGCTGTGTCTCCATTTGTGTCCCGCTGTGTCCTCTCTGTGTCCTCCGCTGTGTCCCGATGTGTCCCCCGCTGTGTCCGGTTGTGTTTCCCGCTGTATCCCGCTGTGTCCTGCTCTGTTCCCCCTGTGTCCCGCTGTGTACTGATGTGTCCCTGCTGTGTCCCCCTGTTTTTCACTGCTGTCCCCCGCTGTATCCCCCCTGTGTCTCCCCACTGTCCCCCGCTGTTTCCCCGCTGTGTCCCACTCTGTCCTTGCTGTGTCCCCGCTGTGTCTGCCGCTGTGTCCCCGATGTGTCCCACTCAGTCCCCACTGTGTCCAGCTTTGTCCTGCTGTGTCCCCCGCTGTTTCCCGCTGTTTCCCCCGCTGTGTCACCCACTGTGTCCTTTAATGTGTCCTCAGCTGAGTCCCGCTGTGTCCCTCGCTGTTTACCGCTGTGTCCCCCACTGTGTCCCCCGCTTTGTCCCCGCTGTGTCCCCGCTCTGTCCCGCTGTGTCCCTCTGTGTCCATCTGTGTCCCCGCTGTTTCCCACTGTGACCCCGCGCTGTCTTGCTGTGTCCCCGTTGTTCACCGGTGTGTCCCCTCTGTCCCCCGCTGTGTCCCGCTCTGTCCCAGGCTGTGTCCCGCTGTGTCCCCCGCTGTGTTCCGCTGTGTCGCTGCTGTGTCCCGCTGTGTCCCCGCTGTGTCCCGCTGTGTACCACACTGTGTCCCACTGTGTCCCGCTGTGTGCCCCCTTTGTTCCCCTCTGTGTCCTACTGTGTCCCCTGCTGTGTCCCCGCTGTGTCCCGCTGTGCCCCGCTGTGAAACGCTGTGTCCCCCTTTGTGTCCCGCTGTGTCCCCCGCTTTGTCCCTGCTGTGTCCCTTTGTATCCCGCTGTGTCCCGCTGTGTACCCGCAGTGTCCTGCTGTGTTGCCCTATGTGTGCCGCTGTGTCCCGCTGTGTCCCCACTGTGTCCCGCTGTGTCCCCGCTGTGTCCCCTGCTGTGTCCCGCTGTGTCTCCCTGCTGTCCCCCGCTGTGTCCCCACTGTGTTCCACTGTGTCCCCGCTGTGTCCCCGCTGTGTCTCCCTGCTGTCCCCCGCTGTGTCCCCTCTGTGTCCCGCTGTGTCCCGCTGTGTCCTCGCTGTGTCCCCGCTGTTTCCCGCTGTGTCCTGCTGTGTCCGGCTGTGTCCCCGCTGTCCCCCGCTGTGTCCCCCGCTGTGTCCCTGCTGTCTCCAGCTGTGTCCCGTTTTGTCCCGCTGTGTCCCGCTGTTTCCCCGCTTTGTCCCACACTTTGTCCCCGCTGTGTCCCTCTGTGTCTCGCTGTGTCCCCCGCAGTGTCCCACTCTGTCCCCTGCTGTGTCCCCCGCTGTGTCCCGCTGTGTCCATTGTGTCGTTGCTGTTTCCCTGCTTTGTCCTGCTGTTTCCCTCTGTGTAACCGCTGTCCCCCGCTATGTCCCCTGCTGTGTCCCCCGCTGTGTCCCGCTGTGTCCCCGCTGTGTCCCCGCTGGGTCCGCTGGGTCCCTCTGTGTCCCCGCAGTGTCCCACTGTGTCCCCCGCTGTTTCCCCGCTGTGTCCCCGCTGTGTCCTCCTGTGTCCCGCTGTGTCCTCGCTGTGTCCTTCTGTATCCTGATGTGTCCCCCGCTGTGTCCCCCACTATTTCCCCACTGTGACTTGCTGTGTCCCGCTGTGTCCCGCTGTGTCCCCCGCTGTGTCCCCGCTGTG
>NW_012287233.1:0-2095 GCF_000151885.1 Dipodomys ordii
TCTGTGTCCCTCTGTGTACCGATGTGTCCCCGCTGTGTCCCCGCTGTGTCTCCCTGCTGTCCCCCGCTGTGTCCCCACTGTGTTCCGCTGTGTCCCCGCTGTGTCCCCGCTGTGTCTCCCTGCTGTCCCCCGCTGTGTCCCCTCTGTGTCCCGCTGTGTCCCACTGTGTCCTCGCTGTGTCCCCGCTGTTTCCCGCTGTGTCCTGCTGTGTGCGGCTGTGTCCCCGCTTTCCCCCGCTGTGTCCCCTGCTGTGTCCCCGCTGTGTCCAGCTGTGTCCCGTTTGTCCCGCTGTGTTCTGCTTTGTCCCCGCTTTGTCCCCCGCTTTGTCCCCGCTGTGTCCCGCTGTGTCCCGCTGTGTCCCCCGCTGTGTCCCCCTGTGTCCCCTGCTGTGTCCCCCTCTGTGTCCCGCTGTGTCCCGTTGTGTCCTTGCTGTGTCCCCGCTGTGTCCTGCTGTGTCCCTCTGTGTCCCCGCTGTCCCCCGCTTTGTCCCCTGCTGTGTCCCCCGCTGTGTCCCGCTATGTCCCCGCTGTTTCCCCGCTGTGTCCCGCTGTGTCCCGCTGTGTCCCCGCTGTGTCCCCGCTGTGTCCCGCTGTGTCCCTGGTGTGACCTCACTGTGTAACCGCTAAGCTCCTCTGTGTCCCCGCAGTGTCCCACTGTGTCCCCCGCTGTTTCCCCGCTGTGTCCTCGCTGTGTCCTCCTGTGTCCCGCTGTGTCCTCGCTGTGTCCTTATGTATCCTGATGTGTCCCCCGCTCTGTCCCCCACTATTTCCCCGCTGTGACTTGCTGTGTCCGTGCTGTGTCCCCCGCTGGGTCCCGCTGGGTCCCGCTGTGTCCCCCGCTGTGTTCCCCGCTGTGTCCCACTGTGTCCTCGCTCTGTCCCCTCTGTGTCCCGCTGTGTCTCGCTGTGTCCCGCTGTGTTATGTTGTGTCCACCTCTGTGTCCCCCGCTGTGTCCTGCTGTGTCCTCGCTGTGTCTCCGCTGGGTTCCGCTGTGTCTCGCTGTATTCCCACTGTGTCCCCGCTGTGTCCTGCTGTGTCCCCGCTGTGTCCCGCTGTGTCTCGCTGTGTCTCCGCTGTGTCCCGATGTGTACCGCTGTGTCTGCCTCTCTGTATACCGCTGTGTCCTGCTGTGTCTCCCGCTGTGTCCTGCTGTGTCCTCGCTGTGTCCCCCACTGTTTCCCGCTGTTTTCCCCACTGTGTCACCCGCTGTGTCCTTTGATGTGTCCCCAGCTGAGTACCGCTGTGTCCCCCGCTGTTTACCGCTGTGTCTCCCACTGTGTCCCCCGCTCTGTTCCGCTGTATCCCGCTGTGTCCCTCTGTGTTGCCCCCTGTGTCCCCCTGTGTCTCCGCTGTTTGCCACTGTGACCCCCGCGCTGTCCTGCTGTGTCCCCGTTGTCCACCGGTGTGTCCCATCTGTCCCCCGCTGTGTCCCGATGTGTCCCGCTGTGTTGCTGCTTTGTCACTGCTGTGTCTCGATGTGTCCCGCTGTGTCCACGTTGTGTCCTGCTCTGTCCCAGGCTGTGTCCCGCTGTGTCCCCCGCTGTGTTCCGCTGTGTCCCTGCTGTGTCCCACTGTGTCACAGCTGTGTCCCCGGTGTGTCCCGCTCTGTCCCCTCTGTGTCCCACGCTGTGTCCCCGCTGTGTCCCACTCTGTCCCGGCTGTGTCCCCGCTGTATCCCCCGCTGTGACCCGCCTGTGTCCCACTCTGTCCCCACTGTGTCCCGCTTTGTCCTGCTGTGTCCCCCGCTGTGTCCCGCTGTGTCCCCGCTGGGTCCCCGCTGGTTCCCGCTGTGTCTCGCTGTATCCCCGCTGTGTCCCCGCTGTGTCCTACTGTGTCTTTCGCTGTGTCCTGCTGTGTCCTCGCTGTGTCCACCTCTGTTTCCAGCTGTTTCACCCGCTGTGTCACCCGCTGTGTACATTGATATGTCCTCAACTGAATCACGCTGTGTCCCACGCTGTTTACTGCTGTATCCCCAACAGTGTCACCCGCTTTGTCACCACTGTGTTCCCGCTCTGACACACTGTGTTCATTCTGTTTTCCCGCTATGTCCACGCTGAGTAACCCTGAGTCCCACATTTGTGTCCCACTGAGTCCCC
>NW_012287234.1:0-21003 GCF_000151885.1 Dipodomys ordii
TCCCTCTGTGTCCCCGCTGTGTCCCACTGTGTCCCCCGCTGTGTCTCCGCTGTGTCCCCGCTGTGTCCTGCTGTGTCCGCGCTGTGTCCGGCTGTGTCCCGCTGTGTCCCCGCTGTGTCCCGATGTGTACCGCTGTGTTTGCCTCTGTGTACACCGCTGTTTCCTGCTGTGTTCCCCGCTGTGTCCTGCTGTGTCCTCGCTGTGTCCCCCGCTGTTTCCCGCTGTTTCCCAAGCTGTGTCACCCGCTGTGTCCCCAGCTGTGTCCGGCTGTGTCCCGCTGTGTTCCCCTGTGTCCCCCGCTGTGTCCCGCTGTGTCCTTTGATGTGTCCCCAGCTGAGTCCCGCTGTGTCCCCCGCTGTTTACCGCTGTGTTCCCCACTGTGTCCCCCGCTGTGTCCCCGCTCTGTCCCGCTGTGTCCTGCTGTGTCCCTCTGTGTCGCCCCCTGTGTCCCCCTGTGTTTCCGCTTTTTCCCACTGTGACCCTTCGCGCTGTCCTGCTGTGTCCCCGTTGTCCACCGGTGTGTCCCCTCTGTCCCCCGCTGTGTCCCCGCTGTGTCCCGCTGTGACCCGATGTGTCCCGCTGTGTTGCCGCTTTGTCACAGCTGTGTCTCGCTGTGTCCCGCAGTGTCCACGCTCTGTCACGCTCTGTCCCAGGCTGTGTCCCGCTGTGTCTTCCGCTGTGTTCCGCTGTGTCGCTGCTGTGTCCCACTGTGTCCCCGCTGTGTACCGCTGTGTCCCCGCTGTCCCCCGCTTTGTCCCTGCTGTCCCCAGTGGTGTCCCCGCTCTCCCCCTGCTGTATCCCCCTCTGGGTCCCGCTGTGTCCTGTTTTGTCCCGCTGTGTCCCGCTGTGTCCCCCCTGTGTCCCCGCTGTGTCCTCGCTGTGTCCACAGCTGTGTCTCGCTGTGTGCCCCCTTTGTCCCCGCTGTCCCCCGCTGTGTCCCGCTTTGTCCCCGGCTGTGTCCCCCACTGTGTCCCGCTCTTTCCCGCTGTGTCACCGCTGTGTCCCACTGTGTCTCGCTGTGTCCCGCTGTGTACCACGCAGTGTCCTGTTGTGTCCCGATGTGTCCCGCTGTGTTCCGCTGTGTCCCCACTGAGTCCCGCTGTGTCCCAGCTGTGTCCCCTGCTGTGTCCCGCTGTGTCCCCGGCTGTGTCCCCGGCTGTGTCCCGCTCTTTTCCGTGGTGTCCCCTGCTGTGTCCCCACTGTGTCCCACTGTGTCCCACTGTGTCCCTGCTGTGTCCCCTGCTGTGTCCCGCTGTGTCCCCGGCTATGTCCCCGCCTGTGTCCCCGCTGTGTCCCCGCTGTGTCCCGATGTGTACCGCTGTGTCTGCCTCTGTGTACCCCGCTGTGTCACCTGCTGTTTTCCCCGCTGTCTCACCCGCTGTGTCCTTTGATGTGTCCCCAGCTGAGTCCCGCTCTGTCCCCCGCTGTTTACCGCTGTGTCCCCCACTGTGTCCCCCGCTTTGTCCCCGCTCTGTCCCCGCTCTGTCCCGCTGTGTCCCGCTGTGTCCCTCTGTGTCGCCCCCTGTGTCCCCCTGTGTCTCCGCTGTTTCCCACTGTGACTCCCGCACTGTCCTGCTGTGTCACCGTTGTCCACCGGTGTGTCCCCTCTGTATCCCGCTGTGTCCCCGCTGGGTCCCGCTGGGTCCCGATGTGTCCCGCTGTGTCGCCACTTTGTCACTGCTGTGTCTCGCTGTGTCCCGCTGTGTCCACGCTGTGTCCCGCTCTGTCCCAGGCTGTGTCCCGCTGTGTCCCCCGCTGTGTTCCGCTGTGTTACTGCTGTGTCCCACTGTGTCCCCGCTGTGTCCCCGGTGTGTCCCGCTGTGTCCCCGCTGTGTCCCCGCTGTGTCCCACGCTGTGTCCCCGCTGTGTTCCACTCTGTCCCCGCTGTGTCCCGCTGTGTCCCCCGCTATTTCCCCGCTGTGTCCCACTCTGTCCCCACTGTGTCCCGCTTTGTCCCGCTGTGTCCCCCGCTGTGTCCCACTGTGTGCCCCCTTTGTTCCCCTCTGTGTCCTGCTGTGTCCCCTGCTGTGTCCCCCGCTGTGTCCCGCTGTGTCCCGCTGTGTCCCCCCTGGGTCCCGCTGTGTCCCGCTGTGTCCCCGCTGTGTCCCCCACTGTGTACCGCTGTGTCCCCTGCTGTGTCCCGCTGTGTCCTGCTGTGTCCCCGTTCTCCGCCGGTGTGTCACCGTTGTCCCCCGCTGTGTCCCCCGCTGTGTCCCCGCTGTGTCCCCGCTGTGTCCCACTGTGTCCCCGCTGTCTAACGCTGGGTCCCCCTTTGTGTCCCGCTGTGTCCCCTGCTGTGTCCCCGCTGTGTCCCGCTGTGTCCCCCTGTGTCCTGCTGTGTCCCCTACTGTGTCCCCCGCTGTGTCCCGCTGTGTCCCACAGTGGCCTTGCTGTGTCCTCTGCTGTGTCCCTCTGTGGTCCGCTTTGTCCTCCTTGTGTCCCCTGCTATATTCTGCTGTGTTCCCCACACTGTCCCGCTGTGTCCCCGCTGTGTCCCGCTGTTTTCCCCGCTGTGTCACCCGCTGTGTCCTTTGATGTGTCCCCAGCTGAGTCCCGCTGTGTCCCGCTGTGTCCCTCTGTGTCGCCCTGTGTCCCCCTGTGTCTCCGCTGTTTCCCACTGTGACTCCCGCGCTGTCCTGCTTTGTCCCCGTTGTCCACCGGTGTGTCCCCTCTGTCCCCCGCTGTGTCCCCGCTGGGTCCCGCTGTGTCCCGATGTGTCCCGCTGTGTCGCCGCTTTGTCACTGCTGTGTCTCGCTGTGTCCCGCTGTGTCCACGCTGTGTCCCGCTCTGTCCCAGGCTGTGTCCCGCTGTGTCCCCCGCTGTGTTCCGCTGTGTCGCTGCTGTGTCCCACTGTGTCCCCGCTGTGTCCCCGGTGTGTCCCGCTGTGTCCCCGCTGTGTCCCCGCTGTGTCCCCGCTGTGTCCCCCGCTGTGTCCCCGCTGTGTCCCACTCTGTCCCCACTGTGTCCCGCTGTGTCCCCCGCTATTTCCTCGCTGTGTCCCACTCTGTCCCCACTGTTTCCCGCTTTGTCTCGCTGTGTCCCCCGCTGTGTCCCAATGTGTGCCCCCTTTGTTCCCCTCTGTGTCCTGCTGTGTCCCCTGCTGTGTCCTCGCTGTGTACCGCTGTGTCCCCCGCTGTGTCCCCTCTTTGTCCCGCTGTGTCCCGCTGTGTCCTCGCTGTGTCCCCGCTGTTTCCCGCTGTGTCCTGCTGTGTCCGGCTGTGTCCCTGCTGTCCCTCGCTGTGTTCCCTGCTGTGTCCCCACTGTGTCCACCTGTGTCCCGTTTTGTCCCGCTGTGTCCCCGCTTTGTCCCCGCTGTGTCCCGCTGTGTCCACCGGTGTGTCCCGCTGTGTCCCGTTGTGTCCTTTCTGTGTCCCCTCAGTGTCCTGCTGTGTTCCTCTGTGTCCCCGCTGTCCCCCGCTGTGTCCCCTGCTGTGTCCCCCGCTGTGTCACGCTGTGTCCCCGCTGTGTCCCCGCTGTGTCCCCGCTGTGTCCCCACTGTGTCCCGCTGTGTCCCTGGTGTGTCCTCACTGTGTAACCGCTAAGCCCCTCTGAGTCCCCGCAGTGTCCCACTGTGTCCCCCGCTGTTTCCCTGCTGTGTCCCCGCTGTGTCCTCCTGTGTCCCGCTGTGTCCTCGCTGTGTCCTTCTGTATCCTGCTATGTCCCCCTCTGTGTTCCCCACTATTTCCCCGCTGTGACTTGCTCTGTCCATGCTGTGTCCCCCGCTGTGTCCCGCTGTGTCCCGCTGTGTCCCCCGCTGTGTTCCCTCTGTGTCCCACTGTGTCCTGGCTGTGTTCCCGCTGTGTCCCGCTGTGTCGCGCTGTGTCCCGCTGTGTTCTGCTGTGTCCGCCTCTGTGTCCCCCGCTGTGTCCCGCTGTGTCCCTGCTGGGTCCCGCTGGGTCCCGCTGTGTCTCGCTGTATCCCCGCTGTGTCCCCGCTGTGTCCCGCTGTGTCTTCCGCTGTGTCCTGCTGTGTCCTCGCTGTGTCCCCCGCTGTTTCCAGCTGTTTAACCCCGCTGTGTCACCCGCTGTGTCCTTTGATGTGTCCCCAGCTGAGTCCCGCTGTGTCCCCCGCTGTTTACTGCTGTGTCCCCCACTGTGTCCCCCGCTTTGTCCCCGCTGTGTTCCCGCTCTGTCCCGCTGTGTCCACGCTGTGTCCCGCTGTGTAACGCTGTGTCCCCCTTTGTGTCCCGATGTGTCCCCCGCTGTGTCCCTGCTGTGTCCCTTTGTGTCCCGCTGTGACCCGCTGTGTACCCCGCAGTGTCCTGCTGTGTTGCCCGATGTGTCCCGCTTTGTCCCGCTGTGTCCCCACTGTGTCCCTCTGTGTCCCCGCTGTGTCCCCTGCTGTGTCCCGCTGTGTCCCCGGCTGTGTCCCCCGCTGCGTCCCGCTCTTTCACGCTGTGTCCTGCTGTGTCCTTGCTGTGTCCCCATTTGTGTCCCGCTGTGTCCTCGCTGGGTCCCCCCCTGGGTCCCGCTGGGTCCCCATGTGTCCCGCTGTATCCTTGCTGTGTCCCCCACTGTGTCCCCGCTGTGACCCGATGTGTCCCTGGTGTGTCCCCCGCTGTGTCCCTCTGTGTCCCGCTGTATCCCCGGCTGTGTCCCCCGCTGTGTCCCACTCTTTCCCGCTGTGTCCCGCTGTGTCCTTGCTGTGTCCCCATTTGTGTCCCGCTGTGTCCTCTCTGTGTCCCCCGCTGTGTCCCGATGTGTACCCGCTGTGTCCGGTTGTGTTTCCCGCTGTGTCCCGCTGTGTCCTGCTCTGTTCCCCCTGTGTCCCGCTGTGTACCGATGTGTCCCCCCTGTGTCCCCCTGTGTTTCACTGCTGTCCCCCACTGTGTCCCCCCTGTGTCTCTCCACTGTCCCCCACTGTGTCCCCGCTGTGTCCCACTCTGTCCCCGCTGTGTCCCCGCTGTGTCCGCTGCTGTGTCCCCGCTGTGTCCCACTCTGTCCCCACTGTGTCCAGCTTTGTCCTGCTGTGTCCCCTGCTGTGTCCTGCTGTGTCCCCCACTGAGTCCGGTTGTGTTTCCCGCTGTGTCCTGCTATGTCCCCGCTGTGTCCCGCTGTGTCCCGCTGTGTACCCGCTGTGTCCCGATGTGTACTGCTGTGTCTGCCTCTGTGTACCCCGCTGTGTCCTGCTGTGTCCTTGCTGTGTCCCCCGCTGTTTCCCTCTGTGTCACCCGCTGTGTAACCCACTGTTTCCTTTAATGTGTCCCCAGGTGAGTCCCGCTGTGTCCCCCGCTGTTTACGCTGTGTCCCCCACTGTGTCCCCCGCTTTGTCCCCGCTGTGTCCCTGCTCTGTCCCGCTGTGTCCCGTAGTGTCCATCTGTTTCCCCGCTGTTTCCCACTGTGACCCCCTCGCTGTCCTGCTGTGTCCCCATTGTCCACCGGTGTGTCCCCTCTGTCCCCCGCTGTGTCCCGATGTGTCCCGCTGTGTCCCGCTGTGTGGCCGCTTTGTCACTGCTGTGTATCCCTGTGTCCCGCTGTGTCCCTGGTGTGTCCTCACTGTGTAACCGCTAAGCCCCTCTGTGTCCCCGCAGTGTCCCACTGTGTCCCCCGCTGTTTCCCCGCTGTGTCCCCGCTGTGTCCTCCTGTGTCCCGCTGTGTCCTCGCTGTGTCCTTCTGTATCCTGCTGTGTCCCCCGCTGTGTCCCCCACTATTTCCCAGCTGTGACTTGCTGTGTCCATGCTGTGTCCCCCGCTGTGTCCCGCTGTGTCCCGCTGTGTCCCCCGCTGTGTCCCCCGCTGTGTCCCCCGCTGTGTTCCCCGCTGTGTCCCACTGTATCCTCGCTGTGTGCCCACTGTGTCCCGCTGTGTCACGCTGTGTCCCGCTGTGTTCTGCTGTGTCTGCCTCTGTGTCCCCCGCTGTGTCCCGCTCTGTCCCCGCTGGGTCCCCGCTGGGTCACGCTGTGTCTAGCTGTGTCCCCGCTGTGTCCCGCTGTGTCTCCCGCTGTGTCCTGCTGTGTCCCCGATGTGTCCCCGCTCTGTCCCGCTGTGTCCCACTGTGTCGCCCCCTGTGTCCCCCTGTGTCTCCGCTGTTTCCCACTGTGACCCCCGCACTGTCCTGCTGTGTCCCCGTTGTCCACCGGTGTGTCCCCTCTGTCCCCCGCTGTGTCCCGCTGTGTCCCCCTGTGTCCTGCTCTGTCCCCTGCTGTGTCCCCCGCTGTGTCCCGTTGTGTCCCGCTGTGGCCTTGCTGTGTCCCCTGCTGTGTCCCTCTCTGTCCCGCTTTGTCCTCGTTGTGTCCCCTGCTATATCCTGCTGTGTTCCCCGCTCTGTCCCGCTGTGTCCCCTCTGTGTCCCCCGCTATATCCTGCTCTGTCCCCCGCTGTGTCCTGCTGTGTCCCCGTTGTTCCCCGGTTTGTCCCCACTGTCCCCCACTGTGTCCCTCGCTGTGTACCTCTGTGTCCCACTGTGTCCTCGCTTTGTCCCCGAGATGTCCCGATGTGTCCCCGCTGTGTTCCTGCTGTGTTCCACTTTCTCCCGCTGTGTGCGGCTCTGTGTCCCCTGCTGTGTTCCCCGCTGTGTCCCGCTGTATCCCGGTGTGTCCCGCTTTGTCCCCCGCTGTGTCCCGCTGTTTCCCACTGTGCCCCTGCTGTGTCCCCGCTGTGTCCCGCTGTGTACCCCGCTGTGTCCCACTGTGTCCCGCTGTGTGCCCCCTTTCTTCCCCTCTGTGTCCTGCTGTGTCCCCTGCTGTGTCCCCGCTGTGTCCCGCTTTGTCCCCGCTGTGTAACGCTGTGTCCGCCTTTGTGTCCCGCTGTGTCCCCTGCTTTGTCCCTGCTGTGTCCCTTTGTGTCCCGCTGTGTCCCGCTGTGTACCCCGCAGTGTCCTGCTGTGTCGCCCGATGTGTCCTGCTGTGTCCCGCTGTGTCCCCACTGTGTCCCGCTGTGTCCCCGCTGTGTCCCCTCCTGCGTCCTGCTGTGTCCTCGGCTCTGTCCCCCGCTGTGTCCCGCTCTTTCACGCTGTGTCCTGCTGTGTCCTTGCTGTGTCCCCATTTGTGTCCCGCTGTGTCCTCGCTGGGCCCCCCGCTGGGTCCCGCTGTGTCCCCATGTGTCACGCTGTGTCCTCGCTGTGTATCCCTCTGTGTCCCGCTGTGTCCTTGCTGTGTCCCCCACTGTGTCCCCGCTCTGACCCGATGTGTCCCTGCTGTGTCCCCAGCTGTGTCCTGCTGTGTCCCGCTGTGTCCCCGTCTGTGTCCCCCGCTGTGTCCCGCTCTTTCCCGCTGTGTCGCGCTGTGTCCTTGCTGTGTCTCCATTTGTGTCCCGCTGTGTCCTCTCTGTGTCCCCCGCTGTGTCCCGATGTGTCCCCCGCTGTTTCCGGTTGTGTTTCCCGCTGTATCCCGCTGTGTCCTGCTCTGTTCCCCCTGTGTCCTGCTGTGTACTGATGTGTCCCCGCTGTGTCCCCCTGTTTTTCACTGCTGTCCCCCGCTGTATCCCCCCTGTGTCTCCCCACTGTCCCCCGCTGTGTCCCCGCTGTGTCCCACTCTGTCCTTGCTGTGTCCCCGCTGTGTCCGCCGCTGTGTCCCCGCTGTGTCCCACTCAGTCCCCACTGTGTCCAGCTTTGTCCTGCTGTGTCCCCCACTGTTTCCCGCTGTTTCCCCCGCTGTGTCACCCACTGTGTCCTTTAATGTGTCCTCAGCTGAGTCCCGCTGTGTCCCTCGCTATTTACCGCTGTGTCCCCCACTGTGTCCCCCGCTTTGTCCCCGCTGTGTCCCCGCTCTGTCCCGCTGTGTCCCTCTGTGTCCATCTGTGTCCCCGCTGTTTCCCACTGTGACCCCCGCGCTGTCCTGCTGTGTCCCCGTTGTCCACCGGTGTGTCCCCTCTGTCCCCCGCTGTGTCCCGCTGTGTCCCGCTGTGTCCCGCTGTGTCCCAGGCTGTGTCCCGCTGTGTCCCACGCTGTGTTCCGCTGTGTCGCTGCTGTGTCCCGCTGTGTCCCCGCTGTGTCCCGCTGTGTACCACACTGTGTCCCACTGTGTCCCGCTGTGTGCCCCCTTTGTTCCCCTCTGTGTCCTGCTGTGTCCCCTGCTGTGTCCCCGCTGTGTCCCGCTGTGCCCCGCTGTGAAACGCTGTGTCCCCCTTTGTGTCCCGCTGTGTCCCCCGCTTTGTCCCTGCTGTGTCCCTTTGTGTCCCGCTGTGTCCCGCTGTGTACCCGCAGTGTCCTGCTGTGTTGCCCGATGTGTGCCGCTGTGTCCCGCTGTGTCCCCACTGTGTCCCGCTGTGTCCCCGCTGTGTCCCCTGCTGTGTCCCGCTGTGTCTCCCTGCTGTCCCCCGCTGTGTCCCCACTGTGTTCCACTGTGTCCCCGCTGTGTCCCCGCTGTGTCTCCCTGCTGTCCCCCGCTGTGTCCCCTCTGTGTCCCGCTGTGTCCCACTGTGTCCTCGCTGTGTCCCCGCTGTCTGCATGTGTGTCCCCACTGTCTCCGCTGTGTCCCCAGCTGTGTCCCGCTGTGTCCTCGCTGTGTCCCCAGCTGTGTCCCGCTGTGTACCCCGCTGTGTCCCCCACTGTGTCCCGCTGTGTCCCCTGCTGTGTCCCGCTGTGTCCTGCTGTGTCCCCGCTGTCCGCCGGTGTGTCACCGCTGTCCCCCGCTGTGTCCTCCGCTGTGTCCCGCTGTGTTCTCGCTGTGTCTCACTGTGTCCCCGCTTTGTCTCCGCTGTGTCCTGCTGTGTCCCTGGTGTGTCCTCGCTGTGTAACCGCTGAGTCCCTCGGTTTCCCCGCTGTGTCCCACTGTGTCCCCTGCTGTGTCCCCGCTGTGTTCCCGCTGTGTCCCTGCTGTGTCCTGCTGTGTCCCTGTTGTGTCCCGCTGTGTCCCGCTGTGTACCCACTGAGTCCCGATGTGTACCGCTGTGTCTGCCCCTGTGTACCCCGCTGTGTCCTGCTGTGTCTCCCGCTGTGCGCTGCTGTGTCCTCGCTGTGTCCCCGGCTGTTTCGCGCTGTTTTCCCCGCTGTGTCTCTCGCTGTGTCTTTTGATGTGTCCCCACTGTGTCCCCCGCTTTGTCCCCGCTGTGTCCCCGTTGTGTCCCGCTGTGTCCCGCTGTGTCCCTCTGTGTCGCCCCCTGTGTCCCCCTGTGTCTCCGCTGTTTCCCACTGTGACCCCCGCGCTGTCCTGCTGTGTCCCCGTTGTCCACCGGTGTGTCCCCTCTGTCCCCGCTGTGTCCCGATGTGTCCCGATGTGTCCCGCTGTTGTGCCGCTTTGTCACTGCTTTGTCTCGCTGTGTCCCGCTGTGTCCACGCTGTGTCCCGCTCTGTCCCAGGCTGTGTCCCGCTGTGTCCCCCGCTGTGTTCCGCTGTGTCGCTGCTGTGTCCCGCTGTGTCACAGCTGTGTCCCCGGTGTGTCCCGCTGTGTCCCCTCTGTGTCCCCGCTGCGTCCCCCACTGTGTCCCCGCTGTGTCCCACTCTGTCCCCACTGTGTCCCGCTTTGTCCTCCGCTGTGTCCCGCTGTGTCCCACTGTGTCCTCGCTGTGTCCCCGCTTTTTCCCGCTGTGTCCTGCTGTGTCCGGCTGTGTCCCCGCTGTCCCCCGCTGTGTCCCCTGCTATATCCTGCTCTGTCCTCCGCTGTGTCCCGCTGTTTTCCCCGTTGTGTCACCCGCTGTGTCCTTCGATGTGTCCCCAGCTGAGTCCCGCTGTGTCCCCCGCTGTTTACCGCTGTGTCCCCCACTGTGTCCCCCGCTTTGTCCCCACTGTGTCCCCGCTCTGTCCCGCTGTGTCCCGCTGTGTCCCTCTGTGTCGCCCCCTGTGTCCCTCTGTGTCTCCGCTCTTTCCCACTGTGACCCCCGCGCTGTCCTGCTGTGTCCCTGTTGTCCATCGGTGTGTCCCCTCTGTCCCCCGCTGTGTCCCCGCTGTGTCCCACTGTGTCCACGCTGTGTCCCGCTCTGTCCCAGGCTGTGTACCGCTGTGTCTCCCGCTGTGTTCCGCTGTGTCGCTGCTGTGTCCCGCTGTGTCCCTGCTGTGTCCTCGGTGTGTCCCGCTGTGTCCCCCGCTGTTTCCCCGCTGTGTCCCACTCTGTCCCCACTGTGTCCCACTTTGTTCGGCTGTGTCCCCCACTGTGTCCCACTTTGTGCCCCCTTTGTTCCCCTCTGTGTCCTGCTGTGTCCCCTGCTGTGCCCCTCTGTGTCCCGCTGTGTCCCCCGCTGTGTCCCGTTGAGTTTTCCGCTTTGTTCCACTGTGTCCTGTTGTGTACCCGCTGTGTCCTGCTGTGTACCGATGTGTCCCCGCTGTGTCCCCGCTGTGTCCCCCTGCTGTCCCCTGCTCTGTCCCCACTGTGTTCCGCTGTGTCCCCTCTGTGTCCCCGCTGTGTCTCCCTGCTGTCCCCCGCTGTGTCCCCTCTGTGTCCCGCTGTGTCCCACTGTGTCCTCGCTGTGTCCCCGCTGTTTCCCGCTGTGTCCTGCTGTGTGCGGCTGTGTCCCCGCTTTCCCCCGCTGTGTCCCCTGCTGTGTCCCCGCTGTGTCCAGCTGTGTCCCGTTTTTCCCGCTGTGTTCCGCTGTGTCCCCGCTTTGTCCCCCGCTTTGTCCCCGCTGTGTCCCGCTGTGTCCCGCTGTGTCCCCCGCTGTGTCCCCCTGTGTCCCCTGCTGTGTCCCCCTCTGTGTCCCGCTGTGTCCCGTTGTGTCCTTGTTGTGTCCCCGCTGTATCCTTCTGTGTACCTCTGTGTCCCCGCTGTCCCCCGCTGTGTCTCCTGCTGTGTCCCCCGCTGTGTCCCACTGTGTCCCCGCTGTGTCCCGCTGTGTCCCCGCTGTGTCCCGCTGTGTCCCTTGTGTGTCCTCACTGTGTAACCGCTAAGCTCCTCTGTGTCCCCGCAGTGTCCCACTGTGTCCCCCTCTGTTTCCCCGCTGTGTCCCCGCTGTGTCCTCCTGTGTCCCGCTGTGTCCTCGCTGTGTCCTTATGTATCCTGATGTGTCCCCCGCTCTGTCCCCCACTATTTCCCCGCTGCGACTTGCTGTGTCCATGCTGTGTCCCCCGCTGTGTCCCGCTGTGTCCCGCTGTGTCCCCCGCTGTGTTCCCCGCTGTGTCCCACTGTGTCCTCGCTGTGTCCCCTCTGTGTCCCGCTGTGTCTTGCTGTGTCCCGCTGTGTTCTGCTGTGTCCACCTCTGTGTCCCCCGCTGTGTCCCGCTGTGTCCCCGCTGTGTCTCCGCTGGGTTCCGCTGTGTCTCGCTGTATTCCCGCTGTGTCCCCGCTGTGTCCTGCTGTGTCCCCGCTGTGTCCCGCTGTGTCTGGCTGTGTCTCCGCTGTGTCCCGATGTGTACCGCTGTGTCTGCCTCTGTGTATCCCGCTGTGTCCTGCTGTGTCTCCCGCTGTGTCCTGCTGTGTCCTCGCTGTGTCCCCCACTGTTTCCCGCTGTTTTCCCCACTGTGTCACCCGCTGTGTCCTTTGATGTGTCCCCAGCTGAGTCCCGCTGTGTCCCCCGCAGTTTACCGCTGTGTCTCCCACTGTGTCCCCCGCTCTGTCCCGCTGTGTCCCTCTGTGTCCCTCTGTGTCGCCCCCTGTGTCCCCCTGTGTCTCCGCTGTTTCCCACTGTGACCCCCGCGCTGTCCTGCTGTGTCCCCGTTGTCCACCGGTGTGTCCCCTCTGTCCCCCGCTGTGTCCCAATGTGTCCCGCTGTGTTGCTGCTTTGTCACTGCTGTGTCTCGAAGTGTCCCGCTGTGTCCACGTTGTGTCCCGCTCTGTCCCAGGCTGTGTCCTGCTGTGTCCCCCGCTGTGTTCCGCTGTGTCGCTGCTGTGTCCCGCTGTGTCACAGCTGTGTCCCCGGTGTGTCCCGCTGTGTCCTCTCTGTGTCCCACGCTGTGTCCCCGCTGTGTCCCACTCTGTCCCTGCTGTGTCCCCGCTGTATCCCCAGCTGTGTCCCGCCTGTGTCCCACTCTCCCCACTGTGTCCCGCTTTGTCCTGCTGTGTCCCCCGCTGTGTCCCGCTGTGTCCCCCTTGTGTCCGGTTGCGTTTTCCGCTGTGTCCTGCTTTGTACACCCTGTGTCGTGCTGTGTACCGATGTGTCCCCGCTGGGTCCCCGCTGTGTCTCCCTGCTGTCCCCCGCTGTGTCCCCACTCTGTTCCGCTGTGTCCCCGCTGTGTCCCCGCTGTGTTTCCCTGCTGTCCCCCGCTGTGTCCCCTCTGTGTCCCGCTGTGTCACGCTGTGTCCTTGCTGTGTCCCCGCTTTTTCCCGCTGTGTCCTGGTGTGTCCGGCTGTGTCCCTGCTGTCCACCGCTGTATATCCCTCTGTGTCCCGCTGTGTCCTTGCTGTGTCCCCCACTGTGTCCCCGCTGTGACATGATGTGTCCCTGCTGTGTGTCCCGCTGTGTCTCTTCTGTGTCCCTTTGTGTCCCGCTATGTCCCGCTGTGTGCCCCGCAGTGTCCTGCTGTGTCACCCGATGTGTCCCGCTGTGTCCCGCTTTGTCCCTACTCTGTCCCGCTGTGTCCCTGCTGTGCCCCCTGCTGTGTCCCGCTGTGTCCCCGGCTGTGTCCCGCTCTTCCACGCTGTGTGCTGCTGTGTCCTTGCTGTGTCCCCATTTGTGTCCCGCTGTGTCCTCGCTGGGTCCTCCGGTGTGTCCCGCTGTGTCCCAATGTGTCACGCTGTGTCTTCGCTCCCTTCTGTCCCCCGCTGTGTCCTTGCTGTGTCCCCCACTGTGTCCCCGCTGTGACCCGATGGGTCCCTGCTGTGTCCCCGGCTGTGTCCCGCTATGTCCCCGGCTGTGTCCCCCACTGTGTCCCGCTCTTTCCCTCTGTGTCCTTGCTGTGTCCCCATTTTTGTCCCGCTGTGTCCTCTCTGTGTCCCCCGCTGTGTCCCCATGTGTCACGCTGTGTCCTCTCTGTGTATCCCTCTGTGTCCCGCTGTGTCCTCGCTGTGTCCCACACTGTGTCCCCGCTGTGACCCCCTGTTTCCCTGCGGTGTCCCCCGCTGTGTCCCCTGCTGTGTCCCGCTGTGTCCCCGGCTGTGTCCCACGCTGTGTCCCGCTCTTTCCCGCTGTGTCCTGCTGTGTCCATGCTATGTCCCCATTTGTGTTCCGCTTTGTCCTCTCTGGGTCCCCTGCTGTGTCCCGCTGTGTCCCCATGTGTCACACTGTGTCCTCTCTGTGTATCCCTCTGTGTCGCGCTCTGTCCTCGCTGTGTCCCCCATTGTGTCCAGGCTGTGACCCGCTGTGTCCATGCTGTGTCCCCGCTGTGTCCCGCTGTGTCCCGTTGTGTCCTGATGTCCACCGCTGTGTCCCGTTGTGTCCCCGCTGTTTGCATGTGTGTTCCCGCGGTCCCCCGCTGTGTCCCCCGCTGTGTCCCGCTGTGTCGTCGCTGTGTCCCCAGCTGTGTCCCGCTGTGTCCCCCGCTGTGTCCCCCACTGTGTCCCGCTGTGTCCCCTGCTGTGTCCCGTTGTATCCCGCTGTGTCCCCGCTGTCCGCCATTGTGTCACCTCTGTCCCCCGCTGTGTCCTCCGCTGTGTCCCGCTGTGTCCTCGCTGTGTCTCACTGTGTCCCCCCTTTGTCTCTGCTGTGTCCTGCTGTGTCCGTGGTGTGTCCTCGTTGTGTAACCGCTGAGTCCCTCTGTGTCCCCGCTGTGTCCCACTGTGTCCCCGGCTGTGTCCCCGCTGTGTCCTCCTGTATCCCGCTGTGTCCTCGCTGTGTCCTTCTGTATCCCGCTGTGTCCCCCGCTGTGTCCCCCACTAATTCCCCACTGTGACCCGCTGTGTCCATGCTGTGTCCCCAGCTGTGTCCTGCTGTGTCCCCCACTGTGTTCCCCGCTGTGTCCCGCTGTGTCCCGTTGTGTCCTCGCTGTGTCCCCGCTGTGTCCCGCTATCTGCCGCTGTGTCCCGCTGTGTCCTGCTGTGTCCGCCTCTGTGTCCCCCGCTGTGTCCCGCTGTGTCCCCGCTGTGCCCCCGCTGGGTCCCGCTGTGTCCCGCAGTGTCCCCGCTGTGTCCCCGCTGTGTTCCGCTGTGTCCCTTGTGTGTCCTGGCTGTTTAACCTCTATTTCCCTCTGTGTCCACGCTGTGTCCAACTTTGTCTCGCAGTGTCACCCTACGTCCCCGCTGTGTCCTCGCTGTGTCCTTCTGTATCCCGCTGTGTCCCCCGCTGTGTCCCCCACTATTTCCCTGCTGTGACTTGCTGTGTCCATGCTGTGTCCCCCGCTGTGTCCCGCTGTGTCCCGCTGTGTCCCGCTGTGTCACGCTGTGTGCTTGCTCTCCACCGGTGTGTCCCCCGCTGTGTCCCGCTGTGTCCTGCTGTATCCCTGCTGTGGCCCACTGTGGCCTGCTGTGTCCCCGCTGTGTCCCCGCTGTGTCCCGATGTGTACCGCTGTGTCTGCCGCTGTGTACCCCGCTGTGTCCTGCTGTGTCCCCCGCTGTGTCCTGCTGTGTCCTCGCTGTGTCCCCCGCTGTTTCCCGCTGTTTCCCCCGCTATGTTCCCCTGTGTCCCCCGCTGTGTCCCGCTGTGTTCTGTGCTGTGTCCCCTGCTGAGTCCCGCTGTGTCCCCCGCTGTTTACCGCTGTGTCCCCCACTGTGTCCCCCGCTGTGTCCCCGCTGTGTCCCCGCTGTGTTTCTCTGTGTCCCTGGTGTGTCCTTGCTGTGTAACTGCTATGTCTCTCTGTCCCCGCTGTGTCCCACTGTGTCCCGAAGTGTCTTCCTCTGTCACCTCTTTGTCCTCGCTGTATCCCCTGCTGTGTCCCACTGTGTCCCGTGCTGTGTCCCCGCTGTGTCCCCGCTGTGTCCCAGCTGTGTCCCGCTGTGTCCCCGTAGTTCCCCGGTTTGCCCCCACTGTCCCCCGCTGTGTCCCTCGCTGTGTACCTCTGTGTCCTGCTCTGTCCTCGCTTTGTCCCCACTATGTCCCGCTGTGTCCCTGCTGTGTCCGTGCTGTGTTCCACTCTCTCCCGATGTGTGCAGCTCTGTGTCCTCCGCGATGTCCCCCGCTGTGTCCCGCTGTGTCCCGCTGTGTCCCACTTTGTCCCCCGCTGTGTCCCGCTGTTTCCCACTGTGCCCCTGCTGTGTCCCCGCTGTGTCCCTGCTGTGTACCCCACTGGGTCCCACTGTGTCCCCCGCTGTGTCCCTGCTGTGTCCCTTTGTGTCCCGCAGTGTCCCGCTGTGTACCCTGCAGTGTCCTGCTGTGTCCCCCGATGGGTCCCGCTGTGTCCCGCTTTGTCCCCGGCTGTGTCCCCTGCTGTGTCCTGCTCTTTCCCGCTTTGTCCCGCTGTGTCCTTGCTGTGTCCCCATTTGTGCCCTGCTGTGTCCTCGCTGGGTCCCCCGTTGTGTCCTGCTGTGTCCCCATGTGTCACGCTGTGTCCTCGCTGGGTCCCCCGCTGTGTCCCCGCTCTGTCCCTCTTGTGTTCCACTCTCTCCCGCTGTGTGCAGCTCTGTGTCCCCTGCTGTGTCCCCCGCTGTGTCCCGCAGTATCCCGGTGTGTCCCGCTTTGTCCCCCGCTGTGTCCCACTGTTTCCAACTGTGCCCCTGCTGTGTCCCCGCGGTGTGCCTCTGTGTACCCTGCTGTGTCCCACTGTGTCCGACTGTGTGCCCCCTTTGTTCCCCTCTGTGTCCTGCTGTGTCCCCTGCTGTGTCCCCGCTGTGTTCCGCTGTGTCCCCGCTGTGTAACGCTGGGTCCCCCTTTGTGTCCCGCTGTATCCCCAGCTGTGTCCTCGCTGTGTCCCCCGCTGTGTCCCCGCTGTGTCCCGCTGTGGCCCCCTGTGTCCTGCTGTGTCCCCTGCTGTGTCCCCCACTGTGTCCCGCTGTGTCCCGCTGTGGCCTTGCTGTGTCCCTTGCTGTGTCCCTCTGTGTCCCGCTTTGTCCTCGCTGTGTCCCCTGCTATATCCCGCTTTGTACCCACTCTGTCCCGCTGTGTCCCCGCTGTGTCCCGCTGTGTCCCCCGCTATATTCTGCTCTGTCCCCCGCTGTGTCCCTCTGTGTCCCGCTGTGTCCCTGCTGTATCTCCGAAGTGTCCCACTTTGTTCCCCACTGTGTCCCGCTCTGTCCCGCTGTGTCCCCCGCTGTGTTCCCCTCTGTGTCCTGCTGAGTCCGGCTGTGTCCCTCTGTGTCTCGCTGTGTTCCTGCTGTGTTCTGCTGTGTCCCCATTGTTCCCCGGTTTGTCCCCACTGTCCCCCGCTGTGTCCCTCTCTGTGTACCTCTGTGTCCCGCTCTGTCCTCGCTTTGTCCACGCGATGTCCCGCTGTGTCCCCGCTGTGTCCCTGCTGTGTTCCACTCTCTCCCGCTGTGTGTGGCTCTGTGTCCCCCGCTGTGTCCCCCGGTGTGTCCAGCTGTATCCAGGTGTGTCCCGCTTTGTCCCCCGCTGTGTACCGTTGTTTCCCACTGTGCCCCTGCTGTGTCCCCGCTGTGTCCCGCTGTGTACCACACTGTATCCCAATGTGTCCCGCTGTGTGCCCCCTTTTTTCCCCTCTATGTCCTGCTGTGTCCCCTGCTGTGTCCCCGCTGTGTCCCGCTGTGCCCCGCTGTGTAACTCTGTGTCCCTCTTGTGTCCAGCTGTGTCCCCTGCTGTGTCCCCGCTGTGACCCGCTGTGTCCCCGCTGTGTAACGCTGTGTCCCCCTTTGTGTCCCGCTGTGTCCCCCGCTGTGTCCTGCTGTGTCTCTTTGTGTCCCCCTGTGTCCCGCTGTGTACCCCGCAGGGTCGTGCTGTGTTGCCCGATGTGTCCCGATGTGTCCCGCTGTGTCCCCACTGTGTCCCGCTGTGTCCCCGCTGTGTCCCCTGCTGTGTCCCGCTGTGTCCCCGGCTGTGTCCCCCGCTGTGTCCCGCTGTGTCCCCATGTGTCAGGCTGTGTCCTCTCTGTGTATACCTCTGTGTCCGGCTGTGTCCCTGCTGTGTCCCTGCTGTGTCCCGCTGTGTCCCGCTGTGTCCCCGATGTCCCCCGCTGTGTCCCGTTGTGTCCCCGCTGTCTGCATGTGTGTCCCCACTGTCCCCGTTGTGTCCCCCGCTGTGTCCCGCTATGTCCTCGCTCTGTCCCCAGCTGTGTCCCGCTGTGTCCCCGCTGTCCGCCGGTGTGTCACCGCTGTCCCCCGCTGTGTCCTCCGCTGTGTCCCGCTGTGTCCTCGCTGTGTCTCACTGTGTCACCGCTTTGTCTCCGCTGTGTCCCGCTGTGTCCCTGGTGTGTCCTCGCTGTGTAACCGCTGAGTCCCTCTGTGTCCCCGCTGTGTCCCACTGTGTCCCCCGCTGTGTCCCCGCTGTGTCCCCGCTGTGTCCTGCTGTGTCCCCGCTGTGTCCCGCTGTGTCCCTCTGTGTACGCACTGTGTCCCGATGTGTACCGCTGTGTCTGCCCCTGTGTACCCCGCTGTGTCCTGCTGTGTCTCCCGCTGTGTCCTGCTGTGTCCTCGCTGTGTCCCCCGCTGTTTCCCGCTGTTTTCCCCGCTGTGTCTCCCGCTGTGTCTTTTGATGTGTCCCCAGCTGAGTCCCGCTCTGTCCCCCGCTGTTTAACGCTGTGTCCCCCACTGTGTCCCCCGCTTTGTCCCCGCTGTGTCCCCGCTGTGTCCCGCTGTGTCCCGCTGTGTCCCTCTGTGTCGCCCCCTGTGTCCCCCTGTGTCTCCGCTGTTTCCCACTGTGTCCCCCGCGCTGTCCTGCTGTGTCCCCGTTGTCCACCGGTGTGTCTGCTCTGTCCCCCGCTGTGTCCCTGCTGTGTCCCGCTGTGTCCCGATGTGTCCCGCTGTGTCGCCGCTTTGTCACTGCTGTGTCTTGCTGTGTCCCGATGTGTCCACGCTGGGTCCCGCTCTGTCCCAGGCTGTGTCCCGCTGTGTCCCCCGCTGTGTTCCGCTGTGTCTCTGCTGTGTCCCGCTGTGACCCGCTGTGTCCGCGGTGTGTCCCGCTGTTTCCCCGCTGTGTCCACGCTGCGTCCCCCGCTGTTTCCCCGCTGTGTCCCAATCTGTCCCCACTGTGTCCCCGCGGTGTCTCCCTGCTGTCCCCCGCTGTGTCCACGCTGTGTCCCGCTCTGTCCCAGGCTGTGTCCCGCTGTGTCCCGCTTTGTCCCGCTGTGTCCCCCGCTTTGTCCCGCTGTGTCCCCCGCTGTGTCCGGTTGTGTTTCCCGCTGTGTCCCGCTGTGTCATGCTGTGTAACCCCTGTGTCCCTCTGTGTACCGATGTGTCCCCGCTGTGTCCCCGCGGTGTCATCCTGCTGTCCCCCTCTGTGTCCCCTCTGTTTCCCGCTGTGTCCCACTGTGTCCTCGCTGTGTCCCCGCTGTTTCCCGCTGTGTCCTGCTGTGTTTGGCTGTGTCCCCGCTGTCCCCCCTGTTTCCCCTGCTGTGTCCCCGCTGTGTCCAGCTGTGTCACGTTTTGTCCTGCTGTGTCCTGCTGTGTCCCCACTTTGTCCCCCGCTTTGTCCCCGCTGTGTCCCGCTATGTCCCGCTGTGTCCCCCGCTGTGTCCCGCTGTGTCCCCTGCTGTGTCCCCAGCTGTGTCCCGCTCTGTCCCGTTGTGTCCTTGCTGGGTCCCCGCTGTGTCCTGCTGTGTCCCTCTGTGTCCAAGCTGTCCCCCGCTGTGTCCCCTGCTGTGTACCCTGCTGTGTCAAGCTGTGTCCCTGCTTTGTCCCGCTGTGTCCTGCTGTGTCCCCGCTGTGTCCCCGCTGTGTCCCGCTGTGTCCCTGGTGTGTCCTCACTGTGTAACCGCTAAGTCCCTCTGTGTCCCCGCAGTGTCCCACTGTGTCCCCTGCTGTTTCCCTGCTGTGTCCCGCTGTGTCCTTGCTGTGTCCTCCGCTCTGTCCCGCTGTGTCCCCCGCTGTGTCCCCCACTGTGTCCCGCTGTGTAACCGCTGAATCCCTCTGTGTCCCCGCTGTGTCCCACTGTGTCCCCCGCTGTGTCCCTGCTGTGTCCCCGCTGTGTCCTCCTGTGTCCCGCTGTATCCTCGCAGTGTCCTTCTGTATCCCGCTGTGTCGCCGCTGTGTCCCCCACTATTTCCCCGCTGTGACCCTCTGTGTTCATGCTGTGTCCCCCGCTGTGTCCCGCTGTGTCCTGCTGTGTGTCCCGCTGTGTCCCGCTGTGTCCCGCTATGTCCCGCTGTGTCCCACTGTGTGCCTGCTCTCCCCGGTGTGTCCCCCGTTGTGTCCCGCTGTGTCCTGCTGTGTCCCCACTGTGGTCCGATGTGGCCCGCTGTGTCCCCGCTGTTTCCCCGCTCTGTCCCGATGTGTACCGCTGTGTCTGCCTCTGTGTACCCCGCTGTGTCCTGCTGTGTCCCCCGCTGTGTCCTGCTGTGTTCTCGCTGTGTCCCCCGCTGTTTCCCGCTGTTTCCCCTGCTGTGTCACCCGTTGTGTCCCCAGCAGTGTCCGGCTGTGTCCCGCTGTGTTCCCTGTGTCCCCCGCTGTGTCCTGCTGTGTTCTTTGCTGTGAACCCTCCTGAGTCCCGCTGTGTCCCCCGCTGTTTACTGCTGTGTCCCCCACTGTGTCCCCAGCTGTGTCCCCGGTGAGTGCCGCTGTGTCCCTCGTGTGTCCTCGCTGTGTAACTGCTATGTCCCTCTGTGTCCCCGCTGTGTCCCACTGTGTCCCGCAGTGTCCCCCTATCTCCCCTCTGTGTCCGCGCTGTATCCTCTACTGTGTCCCACTGTGTCCCCTGCTGTGTCCCCGCTGTGTCCCCGCTGTGTCCTAGCTGTGTCCTGCTGTGTCCCTGTTGTTCCGCGGTTTGTCCCCACTGTCCCCCGCTGTGTCCCTCGCTGTGTACCTCTGTGTCCCGCTCTGTCCTCGCTTTGTCCCCGCTATGTCCCGCTGTGTCCCTGCTGATTCCGTGCTGTGTTCCACTCTCTCCCACTGTGTGCGGCTCTGTGTCCCCTGCTGTGTCTCCCACTGTGTCCCGCTGTATCCCGGTGTGTCCCGCTTTGTCCCCCGGTGTGTCCCACTGTGTCCCCCGCTGTGTCCCTGCTGTGTCCCGCTGTGTCCCGCTGTGTCCCGCTGTGTACCCGGCAGTGTCCTGCTGTGTCCCCCGATGTGTCCCACTGTGTCCCGCTGTGTCCTCGCTGTGTATCCCTCTTTGTCCCGCTGTGTCCTTGCTATGTCCCCCACTGTGTCCCCGCTGTAACACGATGGTTCCCTGCTGTGTCCCCCGCTGTGTCGCGCTGTGACCCCGGCTGTGTCCCCCGCTGTGTCCCGCACTTTCCTTCTGTGTCCAGCTGTGTCCTTGCTGTGTCCCCATTTGTGTCCCGCTGTGTCCTCTCTGTGTCCCCAGCTGTGTCCCGCTGTGTCCCCATGTGTCACGCTGTGTCCTCTCTGTGTATCCCTCTGTGTCCCGCTGTGTCCTCGCTGTGTCCCACACTGTGTCCCCGCTGTGAACCGCTGTGTCCCTGCTGTGTCCTCTGCTGTTTCCCGCTGTTTTCCCCGCTGTGTCACCCGCTGTGTCCTTTGATGTGTCCCCAGCTGAGTCGCGCTGTGTCCCCCGCTGTTTACCGCTGTGGCCCCCACTGTGTCCCCCGGTTTGTCCCCGCTGTGTCCCCGCTGTGTCCCGCTGTGTCCCGCTGTGTCCCTCTGTGTCGACCCCTGTGTCCCCCTGTGTCTCCGCTGTTTCCCACTGTGACCCCCGCGCTGTCCTGCTGTGTCCCCGTTGTCCACCGGTGTGTCCCTTCTGTCCCCCGCTGTGTCCCGCTGTGTCCCCCTGTGTCCTGCTGTGCCCCTGCTGTGTCCCCAAATGTGTCTCGCTCTTTCACGCTGTGTCCCGCTGTGTCCTTTCTTTGTCCCCATTTGTGTCCCGCTGTGTCTTGCTGGGTCCCCCGCTGGGTCCCGCTGTGTCCCCATGTGTCACGCTGTGTCCTCGCTGTGTATCCCTTTGTGTCCCGCTGTGTCCTTGCTGTGTTCCCCACTGTGTCCCCGCTGTGACCCGATGTGTCCCTGCTGTGTTCCCCGCTGTGTCCCTGCTGTGTCGCTTTGTGTCCCGCTGTGTCCCGCTGTGTACCCCGCAGTGTCCTGCTGTGTTGCCCGATGTGTCCCGCTGTTTCCCGCTGTTTCCCGCTGTGTCCCCACTGTGTCCCGCTGTGTCCCCGCTGTGTCCCCGCTGTGTCCCGCTGTGTCCCCTGCTATATCCTGCTCTGTCCCATGCTGTGTCCCGCTGTGTACCCTGCTGTATCCCCGATGTGTCCCACTGTGTACCCCGCTG
>NW_012287235.1:0-17537 GCF_000151885.1 Dipodomys ordii
ATCACCTGTGTCCCTCTGTGTCCCCCGCTGTGTCACGCTGTGTCCTCGCTATGTCCCCCGCTGTGTCCCATTGTGTCCTCGCTCTATCCCCGGCTGTGTCCCGCTTTGTTCCCCGCTGTGTCCCCCACTGTGTCCCGCTGTGTCCCCCGCTGTGTCCCACTGTGTCCCGCTGTGTCTGCGCTGTCCACGGGTGTGTCACCGCTGTCCCCGCTGTAGCCCACGCTGTGTCCCGCTGTGTCCCCGCTGTGTCTCACTGTGTCCTTGCTGTGTCTCCGCTGTGTCCTGCTGTGTCCCTGGTGTGTGATCGCTGTGTAACCGCTGAGTCCCGCTGTGTCCCCGCTGTGTCCCACTGTCTCCCCCGCTGTGTCCCCGCTGTGTCCCCGCTGTGTGTCCTGTGTCCCGCTGTGTCCTCGCTGTGTCCTTCAGTATCCCGCTGTGTCCCCCGCTGTGTCCCCCACTATTTCCCCGCTGTGACCCGCTGTGTCCATGCTGTGTCCCCCGCTGTGTCCCGCTGTGTCCTGCTGTGTGTCCCGCTGTGTTCCCCGCTGTGTCCCTCTGTGTCCCGTTGTGTCCCGCTGTGTCCCGCTGTGTGCCTGCTCTCCCCCGTTGTGTCCCCCGCTGGGTCCTGCTGGGTCCCGCTGTGGCCCGCTGTGTCATGCTGTGTCCACCTCTATGTCCCACGCTGTGTCCCGCTGTGTCCCCGCTGTGTCCTCGCTGGGTCCCGCTGGGTCCCGCTATGTCCCCGCTGTGTCCACGCTGTGTCCTGCTGTGTCCCTGGTGTGTCCTCGCTGTGTAATCTCTATGTCCTTCTTTCTCCCCGCTGTGTCCCGCAGTGTCCCCCTATGTCCCCGCTGTGTCCTGGCTGTGTCCTTCTGTATCCTGCTGTGTCCCCCGCTGTGTCCCCCACTATTTCCCCGCTGTGAAACGCTGTGTCCCGCAGTGTCCCTGCTGTGTCCACACTGTATCCTCAGCTTTGTCCCACTGTGTCCCCCGCTGTGTCCCCGCTGTGTCCCCACTGTGTCCTCCTGTGTCCCGCTGTGTCCTCGCTGTGTCCTTCTGTATCCCGCTGTGTCCCCCGCTGTGTCCCCCACTATTTCCCCGCTGTGACCCGCTGTGTCCATGCTATGTCCCCCGCTGTGTCCAGCTGTGTCCCGCTGTGTTCCCCGCTGTGTTCCCCGCTGTGTCCCGCTGTGTCCTCGTTGGGTCCCCGCTGTGTCCTGATATGTCCAGCTGTGTCTGCCTCTGTGTCCAGCTCTGTGTCCCCCGCTGTGTCCTGCTGTGTCCCCGCTGTGTCCCCGCTAGGTCCCTCTGTGTCCTGCTGTGTCCCCGCTGTGTCCCCGCTGTGTCCCTTTGTGTCCCTGGTGTGTCCTCGCTGTGTAACTGCTATGTCTCTCTGTCCCCGCTGTGTCCCACTGTTTCCCACTGTGTCCCCTGCTGTGTCCCCGCTCTGTCCCCGCTGTGTCCTAGCTGTGTCCCGCTGTGTCCCCGTTGTTCCCCGGTTTGTCCCAACTGTCCCCCGCTGTGTCCCTCGCTGTGTACCTCTGTGTCCCGCTCTGTCCTCGCTTTGTCCCCGCTATGTCCCGCTGTGTCCCTGCTGTGTCTGTGCTTGTTCCATTCTCTCCCGCTGTGTGCAGCTCTGTGTCGTCTGCTGTGTCCCCCGCTGTGTCCCACTGTGTCCCGGTGTGTCCCTCTTTGTCCCCCGCTGTGTCCCACTGTGTCCCCCGCTGTGTCCCTGCTGTGTCCGTTTGTGTCCCGCTGTGTCCCGCTGTGTACCCGGCAGTGTCCTGCTGTTTCCCCCGATGTGTCCCGCTGTGTCCCCTTCTGTGTCCCCCGCTGTGTCCCACTGTGTCCCGTTGTGTTCTTGCTGTGTCCCCGCTGTGTCCAGCTGTGTCCCTCTGTGTCCCCGCTGTCCCCCGCTGTGTCCCCTGCTGTGTCCCCCGCTGTGTCCCGCTGGGTCCCCGCTGGGTCCCGCTGGGTCCCGCTGTGTCCCCGCTGTGTCCCCGCTGTGTCCCGCTGTGTCCCTGGTGTGTCCTCACTGTGTAACCGCTAAGTCCCTCTGTGTCCCCGCAGTGTCCCACTGTCTCCCCCGCTGTGTCCACGCTGTGTCCCTGCTGTGTCCTCCTGTGTCCCGCTGTGTCCTCGCTGTGTCCTTCTGTATCCCGCTGTGTCCCCCGCTGTGTCCCCCATTATTTCCACACTGTGTCCCGCTGTGTCCTTGCTGTGTCCTCCGCTGTGTCGCGCTGTGTCCCCCGCTGTGTCCCCCACTGTGTCCCGCTGTGACCCCCGCTGTGTCCCGTTGTGTCCCCACTGTCCGCCGGTGTGTCTCTGCTGTTCCCTGCTGTATCCCACGCTGTGTCCCGCTGTGTCCCTGCTGTGTCCCTGCTGTGTCATCCTGTGTCCCGCTGTGTCTTCGCTGTGTCCTTCTCTATCCCGCTGTGTCCCCCGCTGTGTCCCCCACTATTTCCCCGCTGTGACCCTCTGTGTCCATGCTGTGTCCTCCGCTGTGTCCCGCTGTGTCACGCTGTGTGTCCCGCTGTGTTCCCCGCTGTGTCCCGCTGTGTCCCACTGTGTACTGCTGTTTCCCGATGTGTCCCGCTGTGTGCCTGCTCTCCCCGGGGTGTCCCCCGTTGTGTCCCGCTGTGTCCTGCTGTGTCCCCACTGTGGCCCGATGTGCCCCGCTGTGTCCCCGCTGTGTCCCCGCTCTGTCCCGATGTGTACTGCTGTGTCTGCCTCTGTGTACCCCGCAGTGTCCTGCTGTGTCCCCCGCTGTGTCCTGCTGTGTCCACGCTGTGTCCCCTGCTGTTTCCCGCTGTTTCCCCCGCTGTGTCACCCGCTGGGTCCCCAGCAGTGTCCGGCTGTGTCCCGCTGTGTTCCCCTGTGTCCCCCGCTGTGTCCCGCTGTGTTCTTTGCTGTGTACCCTCCGGAGTCGCGCTGTGTCCCCCGCTGTTTACCGCTGTGTCCCCCACTGTGTCCCCAGCTGTGTCCCTGCTGTGTCCCGCTGTGTCCCTGGTGTGTCCTCGCTGTGTAACTGCTATGTCCCTCTGTGTCCCCGCTGTGTCCCACTATGTCCCGCAGTGTCCCCCTATCTCCTCTCTGTGTCCGCGCTGTATCCCCTGCTGTGTCCCACTGTGTCCCCTGCTGTGTCCCCGCTGTGTCCTAGCTGTGTCCCGCTGTGTCCCCGTTGTTCCCCGGTTTGTCCCCACTGTCCCCAGCTGTGTCCCTGGCTGTGTACCTCTGTGTCCCGCTCTGTCCTCGCTTTGTCCCTGCTATGTCCCGCTGTGTCCCTGCTGTGTCCGTGCTGTGTTCCACTCTCTCCCGCTGTGTGCGGCTCTGTGTCCCCTGCTGTGTCCCCCGCTGTGTCCCACTGTGTCCCGGTGTGTCCCTCTTTGTCCCCCGCTGTGTCCCACTGTGTCCCCCGCTGTGTCCCTGCTGTGTCCTTTTGTGTCCCGCTGTGTCTCGCTGTGTACCCGGCAGTGTCCTGCTGTTTCCCCCAATGTGTCCCACTGTGTCCCGCTGTGTCCTCGCTGTGTATCCCTCTGTGTCCCGCTGTGTCCTTGCTGTGTCCCCCACTGTGTCCCCGCTGTTACCCGATGTGTCCCTGCTGTGTCCCTCGCTGTGTCCCGCTGTGTCCCGCTGTGACCCCGGCTGTGTCCCCCTCTGTGTCCCGCACTTTCCTTCTGTGTCCCGCTGTGTCCTTGCTGTATCCCCATTTGTGTCCCGCTGTGTCCTCTCTGTGTCCCCCGCTGTGTCCTGCTGTGTTCCCATGTGTCACGCTGTGTCCTCTATGTGTATCCCTCTGTGTCCCGCTGTGTCCTCGCTGTGTCCCACACTGTGTCCCTGCTATGTCCCTGCTGTGTCCCTGCTGTGTCCCGCTGTGTCCCGCTGTGTCCCCGATGTCCCCCGCTGTGTCCCCGCTGTGTACCACTCTGTCCCAGCTGTGTCCCGCTCTGTCCCCCCCTGTTTCCCCGCTGTGTCCCACTCTGTCCCCACTGTGTCCCGCTTTGTCCCGCTTTGTCCCCCGCTGTGTCCCACTGTGTGCCCCTTTGTTCCCCTCTGTGTCCTGCTGTGTCCCCTGCTGTGTCCCCACTGTGTCCCGCTGTGTCCCCCACTGTGTCCCATTGTGTTTCCCGCTGTGTGCCGCTGTGTCCCGCTGTGTGGCCGCTTTGTCACTGCTGTGTCTTGCTGTGTCCCGCTGTGTCCACGCTGTGTCCTGCTCTGTTCCAGGCTGTGTCCCGCTGTGTCCCCGTTGTTCCCCGGTTTGTCCCCACTGTCCCCCGCTGTGTCCCTCGCTGTGTACCTCTGTGTCCCGCTCTGTCCTCGCTTTGTCCCCGCTATGTCCCGCTGTGTCCCTGCTGTGTCCGTGCTGTGTTCCACTCTCTCCCGCTGTGTGCAGCTCTGTGTCCTCCGCTGTGTCCTCCGTTGTGTCCCACTGTGTCCCGGTGTGTCCCTCTTTGTCCCCCGCTGTGTCCCACTGTGTCCCCCGCTGTGTCCCTGCTGTGTCCCTTTGTGTCCCGCTGTGTCCCACTGTGTACGCGGCAGTGTCCTGCTGTGTCCCCTGATGTGTCCCACTGTGTCCCGCTGTCTCCTCGCCTTGTATCCCTCTGTGTCCTGCTGTGTCCTTGCTGTGTCCCCCTCTGTGTCCCCGCTGTGACCCGATGTGTCACTGCTGTGTCCCCTGCTGTGTCCCGCTGTGACCCCGGCTGTGTCCCCGCTGTGTCCCGCACTTTCCTTCTGTGTCCCGCTGTGTCCTTGCTGTGTCCCCATTTGTGTCCCGATGTGTCCTCTCTGTGTCCCCCGCTGTGTCCCTCTGTGTCCCCATGTGTCACGCTGTGTCCTCTCTGTCTATCCCTCTGTGTCCCGCTGTGTCCTCGCTGTGTTCCACACTGTGTCCCCGCTGTGACCCGCTGTGTCCCCCTGTGTCCCCGATGTCTCCCGCTGTGTCCCGTTGTGTCCCCGCTGTCTGCATGTGTGTCCCCACTGTCCCCCGCTGTGTCCCCCGCTGTGTCCCGCTGTGTCCTCGCTGTGTCCCCAGCTATGTCCCGCTGTGTCCCCGGCTGTGTCCCCGGTGTGTCCAGCTGTGTCCCGTTTTGTCCCGCTGTGTCCTGCTGTGTCCCCGCTTTGTCCCCCGCTTTGTCTCCGCTGTGTCCCGCTGTGTCCCACTGTGTCCCCCGCTGTGTCCCCCGCTGTGTCCCGCTGTGTCCCCGCTGGGTCCCGCTGTGTCCCGCTGTGTCCCCGCTGTGTGTCCCGCTGTGTCCCCTGCTGTGTCCCGCTGTGTCCTGCTGTGTCCCCGCTGTCCGCCGGTGTGTCACAATTGTCCCCCGCTGTGTCCCCCGCTGTGTCCCCACTGTGTCCCCGCTGTGTCCCACTGTGTCCCCGCTGTGTAACGCTGGGTCCACCTTTGTGTCCCGCTGTGTCCCCCGCTGTGTCCCCGCTGTGTCCCCCTGTGTCCTGCTGTGTCCCCTGCTGTGTCCCCCGCTGTGTCCTGCTGTGTCCCACAGTGGCCTTGCTGTGTCCCCTGCTGTGTCCCTCTGTGTCCCGCTTTGTCCTCCTTGTATCCCCTGCTATATCCCGCTGTGTTCCCCACCCCGCTGTGTCCCCGCTGTGTCCCGCTGTTTTCCCTGCTGTGTCACCCGCTGTGTCCTTTGATGTGTCCCCAGCTGAGTCCTGCTCTGTCCCCCGCTGTTTACCGCTGTGTCCCCCACTGTGTCCCCCGCTTTGTCCCCGCTGTGTCCCCGCTGTGTCCCCGCTCTGTCCCGCTGTGTCCCGCTGTGTCCCTCTGTGTCGCCCCCTGTGTCCCCCTGTGTCTCCGCTGTTTACCACTGTGACTCCCGCGCTGTCCTGCTGTGTCCCCGTTGTCCATCGGTGTGTCCCTTCTGTCCCCCGCTGTGTCCCCGCTGGGTCCCGCTGTGTCCCGCTGTGTCCCGATGTGTCCCGCTGTGTCGCCGCTTTGTCACTGCTGTGTCTCGCTGTGTCCCGCTGTGTCCACGCTGTGTCCCGCTCTGTCCCAGGCTGTGTCCCGCTGTGTCCCCCGCTGTGTTCCGCTGTGTCGCTGCTGTGTCCCACTGTGTCCCCGCTGTGTCCCCGGTGTGTCCCGCTGTTTCCCCGCTGTGTCCCCGCGGTGTCCCCCGCTGTGTCCCCGCTGTCTCCCACTCTGTCCCCGCTGTGTCCCGCTGTGTCCCCCGCTATTTCCCCGCTGTGTCCCACTCTGTCCCCACTGTGTCCCGCTTTGTCCCGCTGTGTCCCCCGCTGTGTCCCACTGTGTGCCCCCTTTGTTCCCCTCTGTGTCCTGCTGTGTCCCCTGCTGTGTCCCTGCTGTGTACCGCTGTGTCCCCCGCTGTGTCCCGTTGTGTTTCCCGCTGTGTCCCACTGTGTCCTGCTGTGTACCCGCTGTGTCCCGCTGTGTTCCGCTGTGTCCCCGCTGTGTCCCCGCTGTGTCTCCCTGCTGTCCCCCGCTGTGTCCCCTCTTTGTCCCGCTGTGTGCCGCTGTGTCCTCGCTGTGTCCCGCTGTTTCCCACTGTGTCCTGCTGTGTCCGGCTGTGTCCCTGCTGTCCCTCGCTGTGTCCCCTGCTGTGTCCCCACTGTGTCCACCTGTGTCCCGTTTTGTCCCACTGTGTCCCCGCTTTGTTCCCGCTGTGTCCCGCTGTGTCCCCCGCTGTGTCCCGCTGTGTCCCGTTGTGTCCTTTCTGTGTCCCCTCAGTGTCCTGCTGTGTTCCTCTGTGTCCCCGCTGTCCCCCGCTGTGTCCCCTGCTGTGTCCCCCGCTGTGTCACGCTGTGTCCCCGCTGTGTCCCCGCTGTGTCCCGCTGTGTCCCTGGTGTGTCCTCACTGTGTAAACGCTAAGCCCCTCTGTGTCCCCGCAGTGTCCCACTGTGTCCCCCGCTGTTTCCCCGCTGTGTCCCCACTGTGTCCTCCTGTGTCCCGCTGTGTCCTCGCTGTGTCCTTCTGTATCCTGCTGTGTCCCCCTCTGTGTCCCCCACTATTTCCCCGCTGTGACTTGCTGTGTCCATGCTGTGTCCCCCGCTGTGTCCCGATGTGTCCCCTGTTGTGTTCCCGCTGTGTCCCATTGTGTCCTGGCTGTGTCCCCGCTGTGTCCCGCTGTGTCGCGCTGTGTCCCACTGTGTTCTGCTGTGTCCGCCTCTGTGTCCCCCGCTGTGTCCCGCTGTGTCCCCGCTGGGTCCCCGCTGGTTCCCGCTGTGTCTCGCTGTATCCCCGCTGTGTCCCCGCTGTGTCCTACTGTGTCTTTCGCTGTGTCCTGCTGTGTCCTCGCTGTGTCCCCCTCTGTTTCCAGCTGTTTCCCCCGCTGTGTCACCCGCTGTGTCCTTTGATGTGTCCCCAGCTGAATCCCGCTGTGTCCCCCGCTGTTTACTGCTGTGTCCCCCACTGTGTCCCCCGCTTTGTCCCCACTGTGTTCCCGCTCTGTCCCGCTGTGTCCACGCTGTGTCCCGCTGTGTCCCCGCTGTGTAACGCTGTGTCCCCCTTTGTGTCCCGCTGTGTCCCCCGCTGTGTCCCTGCTGTGTCCCTTTGTGTCCCGCTGTGACCCGCTGTGTACCCCGCAGTGTCCTGCTGTGTTGCCTGATGTGTCCCGCTTTGTCCCGCTGTGTCCCCACTGTGTCCCGCTGTGTCCCCGCTGTGTCCCCTGCTGCATCCCGCTGTGTCCCCGGCTGTGTCCCCTGCTGCGTCCCACTCTTTCACGCTGTGTCCTGCTGTGTCCTTGCTGTGTCCCCATTTGTGTCGCGCTGTGTCCTCGCTGGGTCCCCCGCTGGGTCCCGCTGGGTCCCCATGTGTCCCGCTGCATCCTTACTGTGTCCCCCATTGTGTCCCCGCTGTGACCCGATGTGTCCCTGGTGTGTCCCCCGCTGTGTCCCTCTGTGTCCCGCTGTATCCCCGGCTGTGTCCCCCGCTGTGTCCCACTCTTTCCCGCTGTGTCCCGCTGTGTCCTCTCTGTGTCCCCCGCTGTGTCCCGATGTGTCCCCCGCTCTGTCTGGTTGTGTTTCCCGCTGTGTCCCGCTGTGTCCTTCTGTGTACCCCCTGTGTCCCTCTGTGTACCGATGTGTCCCCGCTGTGTCCCCCTGTGTTTCACTGCTGTCCCCCGCTGTGTCCCCTCTGTGTCTCCCCACTGTCCCCCACTGTGTCCCCGCTGTGTCCCACTCTGTCCCCGCTGTGTCCCCGCTGTGTCCGCCGCTGTGTCCCCGCTGTGTCCCACTCTGTCCCCACTGTGTCCAGCTTTGTCCTGCTGTGTCCCCCGCTGTGTCCTGCTGTGTCCCCCACTGAGTCCGGTTGTGTTTCCCGCTGTGTCCCGCTGTGTCCTCGCTGTGTCCCACTGTGTCCCGCTGTGTCCCAGCTGTGTCCCCATGTGTACCACTGTGTCTGCCTCTGTGTACCCCACTGTGTCCTGCTGTGTTCTTGCTGTGTCCCCCGCTGTTTCCCTCTGTGTCACCCGCTGTGTCACCCACTGTTTCCTTTAATGTGTCCCCAGCTGAGTCCCACTGTGTCCCCCGCTGTTTACCGCTGTGTCCCCCACTGTGTCCCCTGCTTTGTCCCCGCTGTGTCCCCGCTCTGTCCCGCTGTGTCCCGTAGTGTCCATCTGTGTCCCCGCTGTTTCCCACTGTGACCCCCTCGCTGTCCTGCTGTGTCCCCGTTGTCCACCGGTGTGTCCCCTCTGTCCCCCGCTGTGTCCCGCTGTGTCCCGCGGTGTCCCGCTGTGTGGCCGCTTTGTCACTGCTGTGTCTCCCTGTGTCCCGCTGTGTCCCTGGTGTGTCCTCACTGTGTAACAGCTAAGCCCCTCTGTGTCCCCTCAGTGTCCCACTGTGTCCCCCGCTGTTTCCCTGCTGTGTCCCCGCTGTGTCCTCCTGTGTCCCGCTGTGTCCTCGCTGTGTCCTTCTGTATCATGCTGTGTCCCCCGCTGTGTCCCCCACTATTTCCCCTCTGTGACTTGCTGTGTCCATGCTGTGTCCCCCGCTGTGTCCCGCTGTGTCCCGCTGTGTCCCCCGCTGTGTTCCCCGCTGTGTCCCCCGCTGTGTTCCCCGCTGTATCCCACTGTGTCCTCGCTGTGTGCCCACTGTGTCCCGCTGTGTTCTGCTGTGTACGCCTCTGTGTCCCCCGCTGTGTCCTGCTCTGTACCCGCTGGGTTCCCGCTGGGTCCCGCTGTGTCTAGCTGTGTCCCCCCTGTGTCCCCGATGTGTCCCGCTGTTTCTCCCGCTGTGTCCTGCTGTGTCCTCGATGTGTCCCCGCTCTGTCCCGCTGTGTCCCTCTGTGTCGCCCCTGTGTCCCCCTGTGTCTCTGCTGTTTCTCACTGTGACCCCCGCGCTGTCCTGCTGTGTCCCCGTTGTCCACCGGTGTGTCCCCTCTGTCCCCCACTGTGTCCCGCTGTGTCCCCCTGTGTCCTGCTGTGTCCCCTGCTGTGTCCCCCGCTGTGTCCCGTTGTGTCCCGCTGTGGCCTTGCTGTGTCCCCTGCTGTGTCCCTCTCTGTCCCGCCTTGTCCTCGTTGTGTCCCCTGCTATATCCTGCTGTGTTCCCCACTCTGTCCCGCTGTGTCCCCTCTGTGTCCCCCGCTATATCCTGCTCTGTCCCCCGCTGTGTCCTGCTGTGTCCCCGTTGTTCCCCGGTTTGTCCCCACTGTCCCCCGCTGTGTCCCTCGCTGTGTACCTCTGTGTCCCACTTTGTCCTCGCTTTGTCCCCGCGATGTCCCGATGTGTCCCCGCTGTGTGACTGCTGTGTTCCACTGTCTCCCGCTGTGTGCGGCTCTGTGTCCCCTGCTGTGTTCCCCGCTGTGTCCCGCTGTATCCCGGTGTGTCCCGCTTTGTCCCCCGCTGTGTCCCGCTGTTTCCCACTGTGCCCCTGCTGTGTCCCCGCTGTGTCCCGCTGTGTACCCCGCTGTGTCCCACTGTGTCCCGCTGTGTGCCCCCTTTGTTCCCTTCTGTGTCCTGCTGTGTCCCCAGCTGTGTCCCCGCTGTGTCCCGCTGTGTCCCCGCTGTGTAACGCTGTGTCCGCCTTTGTGTCCCGCTGTGTCCCGCTGTGTCCCTGCTGTGTCCCTTTGTGTCCCGCTGTGTCCCGCTGTGTACCCCGCAGTGTCCTGCTGTGTCGCCCGATGTGTCCCGCTGTGTCCCGCTGTGTCCCCACTGTGTCCCGCTGTGTCCCCGCTGTGTCCCCTGCTGCGTCCCGCTGTGTCCTCGGCTGTGTTCCTCGCTGTGTCCCGCTCTTTCACGCTGTGTCCTGCTGTGTCCTTGCTGTGTCCCCATTTGTGTCCCGCTGTGTCCTCGCTGGGCGCCCCGCTGGGTCCCGCTGTGTCCCCATGTGTCACGCTGTGTCCTCGCTGTGTATCCCTCTGTGTCCCGCTGTGTCCTTGCTGTGTCCCCCACTGTGTCCCCGCTGTGACCCGATGTGTCCCTGCTGTGTCCCCAGCTGTGTCCCGCTGTGTCCCGCTGTGTCCCCGTCTGTGTCCCCCGCTGTGTCCCGCTCTTTCCCACTGTGTCGCGCTGTGTCCTTGCTGTGTCTCCATTTGTGTCCCGCTGTGTCCTCTCTGTGTCCCCCGCTGTGTCCCGATGTGTCCCCCGCTGTGTCCGGTTGTGTTTCCCGCTGTGTCCCGCTGTGTCCTGCTGTGTACCCCCTGTGTCCCGCTGTGTACTGATGTGTCCCCGCTGTGTCCCCCCTGTGTCTCCCCACTGTCCCCCGCTGTGTCCCCGCTGTGTCCCACTCTGTCCTCGCTGTGTCCCCGCTGTGTCCCACTCAGTCCCCACTGTGTCCAGCTTTGTCCTGCTGTGTCCCCCGCTGTTTCCCGCTGTTTCCCCCGCTGTGTCACCCACTGTGTCCTTTAATGTGTCCTCAGCTGAGTCCCGCTGTGTCCCCCGCTGTTTACCGCTGTGTCCCCCACTGTGTCCCCCGCTTTGTCCCCGCTGTGTCCCCGCTCTGTCCCGCTGTTTTCCGCTGTGTCCATCTGTGTCCCCGTTGTTTCCCACTGTGACCCCCGTGCTGTCCTGCTGTGTCCCCGTTGTCAACCGGAGTGTCCCCTCTGTCCCCCGGTGTGTCCCGCTGTGTCCCGCTGTGTCCCGCTCTGTCCCAGGCTGTGTCCCGCTGTGTCCCCCATTGTGTTCCGCTGTGTCGCTGCTGTGTCCCATTGTGTCCCCGCTGTGTCCCGCTGTGTACCACACTGTGTCCCACTGTGTCCTGCTGTGTGCCCTCTTTGTTCCTCTCTGTGTCCTGCTGTGTCCCCTGCTGTGTCCCCGCTGTGTCCCCTGCTGTGTCCCGCTATGTCCCCGCCTGTGTCCCCCGCTGTGTCCCCGCTGTGTCTCCCTGCTGTCCCCCGCTGTGTCCCCACTGTGTTCCACTGTGTCCCCGCTGTGTCCCCGCTGTGTCCCCCACTATTTCCCCGCTGTGAACGGCTCTGTCCATGCTGTGTCCCCCTCTGTGTCCCGCCGTATCCCACTGTGTCCCCCGCTGTGTTCCCCGCTGTGTCCCGCTGTGTCCTGCTGTGTCCCCGCTGTGTCCCGCTGTGTCCCGCTGTGTACCCACTGAGTCCCGATGTGTACCGCTGCGTCTGCCCCTGTGTACCCCGCTGTGTCCTGCTGTGTCTCCCGATGTGCGTTGCTGTGTCCTCGCTGTGTCCCCGGCTGTTTCCCGCTGTTTTCCCCGCTGTGTCTCCCGCTGTGTCTTTTGATGTGTCCCCAGCTGAGTCCCGCTCTGTCCCCCGCTGTTTACCGCTGTGTCCCCCACTGTGTCCCCCGCTTTGTCCCCGCTGTGTCCCCGTTGTGTCCCGCTGTGTCCCGCTGTGTCCCTCTGTGTCGCCCCCTGTGTGCCCCTGTGTCTCCGCTGTTTCCCACTGTGACCCCCGCGCTGTCCTGCTGTGTCCCCGTTGTCCACCGGTGTGTCCCCTCTGTCCCCCGCTGTGTCCCCGCTGTGTCCTGCTGTGTCCCGATGTGTCCCGCTGTTGTGCTGCTTTGTCACTGCTTTGTCTCGCTGTGTCCCGCTGTGTCCACGCTGTGTCCCGCTCTGTCCCAGGCTGTGTCCCGCTGTGTCCCCCGCTGTGTTCCGCTGTGTCGCTGCTGTGTCCCGCTGTGTCCCCGCTGTGTCCCCGGTGTGTCCCGCTGTGTCTCCTCTGTGTCCCCGCTGCGTCCCCCACTGTGTCCCCGCTGTGTCCCACTCTGTCCCCACTGTGTCCCGCTTTGTCCCCCGCTGTGTCCAGCTGTGTCCCACTGTGTCCTCGCTGTGTCCCCGCTGTTTCCCGCTGTGTCCTGCTGTGTCTGGCTGTGTCCCCGCTGTGTCCCGCTGTGTCCCTGGTGTGTCCTCACTGTGTAACCGCTAAGTACCTCTGTGTCCCCGCAGTGTCCCACTGTGTCCCCCGCTGTTTCCCCGCTGTGTCCCCGCTGTGTTCTCCTGTGTCCCGCTGTGTCCTCGCTGTGTCCTTATGTATCCTGATGTGTCTCCCGCTCTGTCCCCCACTATTTCCCCGCTGTGACTTGCTGTGTCCATGCTGTGTCCCCCGCTGTGTCCCGCTGTGTCCCCCGCTGTGTTCCCCGCTGTGTCCCACTGTGTCCTCGCTGTGTCCCCTCTGTGTCCCGCTGTGTCTCGCTGTGTCCCGCTGTGTTCTGCTGTGTCCACCTCTGTGTCCCCCGCTGTGTCCCCGCTGTGTCTCCGCTGGGTTCCGCTGTGTCTCGCTGTATTCCCGCTGTGTCCCCGCTGTGTCCTGCTGTGTCCCCGCTGTGTCCCGCTGTGTCTCGCTGTGTCTCCGCTGTGTCCCGATGTGTACCGCTGTGTCTGCCTCTGTGTATCCCGCTGTGTCCTGCTGTGTCTCCCGCTGTGTCCTGCTGTGTCCTCGCTGTGTCCCCCACTGTTTCTCGCTGTTTTCCCCACTGTGTCACCCGCTGTGTCCTTTGATGTGTCCCCAGCTGAGTCCCGCTGTGTCCCCCGCTGTTTACCGCTGTGTCTCCCACTGTGTCCCCCGCTCTGTCCCTCTGTGTCCCGCTGTGTCCCTCTGTGTCGCCCCCTGTGTCCCCCTGTGTCTCCGCTGTTTGCCACTGTGACCCCCGCGCTGTCCTGCTGTGTCCCCGTTGTCCACCGGTGTGTCCCATCTGTCCCCCGCTGTGTCCCGATGTGTCCCGCTGTGTTGCTGCTTTGTCACTGCTGTGTCTCGATGTGTCCCGCTGTGTCCACGTTGTGTCCTGCTCTGTCCCAGGCTGTGTCCCGCTGTGTCCCCCGCTGTGTTCCGCTGTGTCCCTGCTGTGTCCCACTGTGTCACAGCTGTGTCCCCGGTGTGTCCCGCTCTGTCCCCTCTGTGTCCCACGCTGTGTCCCCGCTGTGTCCCACTCTGTCCCGGCTGTGTCCCCGCTGTATCCCCCGCTGTGTCCCGCCTGTGTCCCACTCTGTCCCCACTGTGTCCCGCTTTGTCCTGCTGTGTCCCCCGCTGTGTCCCGCTGTGTCCCCCTTGTGTCCGGTTGCGTTTTCCGCTGTGTCCTGCTTTGTACACCCTGTGTCACGCTGTGTACCGATGTGTCCCCGCTGTGTCCCCGCTGTGTCTCCCTGCTGTCCCCCGCTGTGTCCCCACTCTGTTCCGCTGTGTCCCCGCTGTGTCCCCACTGTGTTTCCCTGCTGTCCCCCGCTGTGTCCCCTCTGTGTCCCGCTGTGTCCCGCTGTGTCCTTGCTGTGTCCCCGCTTTTTCCTGCTGTGTCCTGCTGTGTCCGGCTGTGTCCCTGCTGTCCACCGCTGTATATCCATCTGTGTCCCTCTGTGTCCTTGCTGTGTCCTCCAATGTGTCCCCGCTGTGAAATGATGTGTCCCTGCTGTGTGCCCCGCTGTGTCCCTTCTGTGTCCCTTTGTGTCCCGCTGAGTCCCGCTGTGTACCCCGCAGTGTCCTGCTGTGTCACCCGATGTGTCCCGCTGTGTCCCGCTTTGTCCCTACTCTGTCCCGCTGTGTCCCTGCTGTGCCCCCTGCTGTGTCCCGCTGTGTCCCCGGCTGTGTCCCCCGCTGTGTCCCGCTCTTCCACGCTGAGTGCTGCTGTGTCCTTGCTGTGTCCCCATTTGTGTCCCGCTGTGTCCTCGCTAGGTCCCCCGCTGTGTCCCGCTGTGTCCCCATGTGTCACGCTGTGTCTTCGCTGTGTTTCCCTCTGTGTCCTGCTGTGTCCTTGCTGTGTCCCCCACTGTGTCCCCACTGTGACCCGATGTGTCCCTGCTGTGTCCCCGGCTGTGTCCCGCAGTGTCCCCGGCTGTGTCCCCCGCTGTGTCCCGCTATTTCCCGATGTGTCCTTGCTGTGTCCCCTTTTTTGTCACGCTGTGTCCTCTCTGTGTCCCCCGCTGTGTCCCGCTGTGTCCCCATGTGTCACGCTGTGTCCTCTCTGTGTATCGTTCTGTCCCCCGCTGTGTCCCCGCTGTGTCCCGCTGTGTCCCCCACTATATTCTGCTCTGTCCCCCGCTGTGTCCCGCTGAGTCCCGCTGTGTCCCGCTGTGTCCCTGCTGTATCCCCGATGTGTCCCACTGTGTACCCCACTGTGTCCCGCTGTGTCCCGCTGTGTCCCCCGCTGTGTTCCCCTCTGTGTCCTGCTGTGTCCGGCTGTGTCCCGCTGTGTCTCGCTGTGTTCCAGCTGTGTCCTGCTGTGTCCCCGTTGTTCCCCAGTTTGTCCCCACTGTCCCCCGCTGTGTCCCTCGCTGTGTACCTCTGTGTCCCGCTCTGTCCTCGCTTTGTCCCCGCGATGTCCCGCTGTGTCCCCGCTGTGTCCCTGCTGTGTTCCACTCTCTCTCGCTGTGTGCGGCTCTGTGTCCCCTGCTGTGTCCCCCACTGTGTCCCGCTGTATCCCGTTGTGTCCCGCTTTGTCCCCCGCTGTGTCCCGCTGTTTCCCACTGTGCCCCTGCTGTGTCCCCGCTGTTTCCCACTGTGCCCCTGCTGTGTCTCCGCTGTGTCCCGCTGTGTACCCTGCTGTGTCCCACTGTGTCCCGCTGTGTGCCCCCTTTGTTCCCCTCTGTGTCCTGCTGTATCCCCTGCTGTGTCTCGCTATGTCCTCGCTCTGTCCCCAGCTGTGTCCCGCTGTGTCCCACCTGTCTGCCGGTGTGTCACCGCTGTCCCCCGCTGTGTCCTCCGCTGTGTCCCGCTGTGTCCTCACTGTGTCTCACTGTGTCACCGCTTTGTCTCCGCTGTGTCCCGCTGTGTCCCTGGTGTGTCCTCGCTGTGTAACCGCTGAGTCCCTCTGTGTCCCCACTGTGTCCCACTGTGTCCCCCGCTGTGTCCCCGCTGTGTCCCCGCTGTGTCCCTGCTGTGTCCTGCTGTGTCCCCGCTGTGTCCCACTGTGGCCCGCTGTGTACGCACTGTGTCCCGATGTGTACCGCTGTGTCTGCCCCTGTGTACCCCGCTGTCCTTTCGTGTCTCCCGCTGTTTCCTGCTGTGTCCTCGCTGTGTCCCCCGCTGTTTCCCGCTGTATTCCCCGCTGTGTCTCCCGCTGTGTCTTTTGTTTTGTCCCCAGCTGAGTCCCGCTCTGTCCCCCGCTGTTTACCGCTGTGTCCCCCACTGTGTCCCCCGCTTTGTCCCCGCTGTGTCCCCGCTCTGTCCCGCTGTGTCCCTCTGTGTCCTCTGTGTCGCCCCCTGTGTGCCCCTGTGTCTCCGCTGTTTCCCACTGTGACCCCCGCGCTGTCCTGCTGTGTCCCCGTTGTCCACCGGTGTGTCCCCTCTGTCCCCCGCTGTGTCCCCGCTGTGTCCCGCTGTGTCCCGATGTGTCCCGCTGTGTCGCCGCTTTGTCACTGCTGTGTCTTGCTATGTCCCGCTGTGTCCACACTGTGTCCCGCTCTGTCCCAGGCTGTGTCCCGCTGTGTCCCCCGCTGTGTTCCGCTGTGTTGCTGCTGTGTCCCGCTGTGACCCGCTGTGTCCGCGGTGTGTCCTGCTGTTTCCCCGCTGTGTCCACGCTGCATCCCCCGCTGTGTCCCCGCTGTGTCCCAATCTGTCCCCACTGTGTCCCGCTTTGTCCCGCTGTGTCCCCCGCTTTGTCCCGCTGTGTCCCCCGCTGTGTCCGGTTGTGTTTCCTGCTGTGTCCCGCTGTGTCATGCTGTGTAACCCCTGTGTCCCTCTGTGTACCGATGTGTCCCCGCTGTGTCCCCGCGGTGTCTCCCTGCTGTCCCCCGCTGTGTCCCCTCTGTTTCCCGCTGTGTCCCACTGTGTCCTCGCTGTGTCCCCGCTGTTTCCCACTGTATCCTGCCGTGTCTGGCTGTGTCCCCGCTGTCCCCCCTGTTTCCCCTGCTGTGTCCCCGCTGTGTCCAGCTGTGTCCCGTTTTGTCCCGCTGTGTCCTGCTGTGTCCCCGCTTTGTCCCCGGCTTTGTCCCCGCTGTGTCCCGCTATGTCCCGCTGTGTCCCCCGCTGTGTCCCGCTGTGTCCCCTGCTGTGTCCCCAGCTGTGTCCCGCTCTGTCCCGTTGTGTCCTTGCTGGGTCCCCGCTGTGTCCTGCTGCGTCCCTCTGTGTCCCAGCTGTCCCCCGCTGTGTCCCCTGCTGTGTCCCCTGCTGTGTCAAGCTGTGTCCCCGCTTTGTCCCGCTGTGTGCCGCTGTGTCCCTGGTGTGTCCTCACTGTGTAACCGCTAAGTCCCTCTGTGTCCCCGCAGTGTCCCACTGTGTCCCCTGCTGTTTCCCTGCTGTGTCCCGCTGTGTCCTTGCTGTTTCCTCCGCTGTGTCCCCCGCTTTGTCCCCCACTGTGTCCCGCTGTGTCCCCCGCTGTGTCCCGCTGTGTCCCCGCTGTACACCTGTGTGTCACTGCTGTCCCCTGCTGTATCCCACGCTGTGTCCCGCTGTGTCCTCGCTGTGTCTCACTGTGTCCCTGCTGTGTCCCTGGTGTGTCCTCGCTGTGTAACCGCTGAGTCCCTCTGTGTCCCCGCTGTGTCCCACTGTGTCCCCCGCTGTGTCCCTGCTGTGTCCCCGCTGTGTCCTCCTGTGTCCCGCTGTGTCCTCGCTGTGTCCTTCTGTATCCCGCTGTGTCGCCACTGTGTCCCCCACTATTTCCCTGCTGTGACCCTCTGTGTTCATGCTGTGTCCCCCGCTGTGTCACGCTGTGTCCCGCTGTGTGTCCCGCTGTGTTCCCCGCTGTGTCCCGCTGTGTCCCGCTATGTCCCGCTGTGTCCCGCTGTGTCCTGCTGTGTCCCCACTGTGGTCCGATGTGGCCCGCTGTGTCCCCGCTGTGTCCCCGCTCTGTCCCGATGTGTACCGCTGTGTCTGCCTCTGTGTACCCCGCTGTGTCCTGCTGTGTCCCCCGCTGTGTTCTGCTGTGTCCTCGCTGTGCCCCCCGCTGTTTCCCGCTGTTTCCCCTGCTTTGTCACCCGCTGTGTCCCCAGCAGTGTCCGGCTGTGTCCCGCTGTGTTCCCCTGTGTCCTCCGCTGTGTCCTGCTGTGTTCTTTTCTGTGAACCCTCCTGAGTCCCGCTGTGTCCCCCGCTGTTTACTGCTGTGTCCCCCACTGTGTCCCCAGCTGTGTTCCCGGTGTGTGCTGCTGTGTCCCTGGTGTGTCCTCGCTGTGTAACTGCTATGTCCCTCTGTGTCCCCGCTGTGTCCCACTGTGTCCCGCAGTGTCCCCCTATCTCACCTCT